>NC_081566.1:1124461-1172120 GCF_022355385.1 Mustela nigripes | reverse complement strand
ATTTATTTGACAGAGAGAAATCACAAGTAGGCAGAGAGGCAGGCAGAGAGAGAGGAGGAAGCAGGCTCCCCATTGAGCAGAGAGCCCGATGCGAGACTCGATCCCAGGACCCTGAGAATCATGACCTGAGCCGAAGGCAGCGGCTTAACCACTGAGCCACCCAGGCGCCCAATAAATAAAATCTTTAAAAAAAAAAAAAAAAGGTAAAAAAAAAAAAAAAAAGAATACATATGCCATAGCAAAATACCTTGAAAACAGCACATTTTTAAAGTATTATTACACGTTACTTTTTTGTTTGAAACATCAGTAAAAAAAAGGTAACGCTGTAGGACCCAAGATTTATTGTTGTTCTTAGAAAAAAACAGTAGCTACTCAAATCACCTGCAACAAATTGTACACATAGGAGGAACGAGGCCATTTTTTTTCAGTTTTGCTGTGATTTTCTGATGGAATTTTGTCTTTGGGGATTGTGGTTAACCACTTGCCTCATACTTGTATCTACCCTGATGATCAGGGTCCAGGTGTAAACACAGAAAACAAGTAATTAAGGGAGACGCGGGAAGGATGGCTGGGCTCTGCCTTCCGGGGATGTTCCTCTGCTCTTGTCATTTAGAGGAAGACGGGAAAGCAGGGAGGCTGACAGACTTAAAGGGCAGACCTGCCACACCGCCCACAGAGAACCCCGTCTTCTACTGTCACAGAGCGTGGCAGGGGGTGCCCACTTCTCATGTACTTGGGCAAGTGTGGTCCCCACTACTGCTTCAAGGGATAAATCCCCATGCATAGCCCTGCAAAAGCCCGTCTTGTTTAGAACGATGTCCCTGACTGCTGCTGCCGTTCTCAGCACCGAGTAGGTCTCAGTAAACGCTTACTGAGGGCGACTGGGTGGCTCAGTCGGTTAAGCCTCTGTCTTCAGCTCAGGTCAGGATCTTAGGGTCCTGGTATCGATCCTACGCTGGGCTCCTTGCTGGGCAATGGTGATGTGGCCGACCAGCTCGCGCTGCAGAGAATGATACGTCTCCTGTCACTGACTTCTATCAGCAGCCTCTTTACAAAATGAAAACGTCCTGTTTCTCAACTAGACTTTTTCAATGTCCTCAGTTTTCCTCAGTAAAGGGTCTTTAAGTGCGAGGAAGGGAAAGAAAGAGTTGGAAAGAGAGACAGGCTGGCACGGCTGGGATGCCACGACTGCTGCCCTACAGCCGATCTCTGTGGCATTTATAAGAAGGATGCTTTTGGGCCTCATTGTCTTTTTCACAGTGATTTTTGCCGCGTTTAACATGTCTTTAGGAAGCCCTGGGAAGGTCAGGCAGATCTAGGTTCTGCAACTTGCCATTCTGTAGCCGAGGGCAAGTAATCTGGGCTGTGATTTCTTCCTGGTAGGATGAAAATCCTCAAGTTTGCAGGGAAGGGAAGAGGCTGAGCCAGGAGAGCTTCCAGGGGAACCCCAGACTGATCCTGCAGGGGCGCTCCAGAGGACAAGTAATCCCGAGCCCATCGTCATTGCCAGGAAGGGGTGAGAGAGAGCAAACTACTGGGCTCCGGGCACCCGCGGTCCGTCCCCTGCAGGAGAGCTGCCCGGCCTCGTGTAGACCCCCACGCACATATAAGCTGGGACGGAAAATGGAGAAGTAGGAAGAGGGGGCTAAGCGGACTAGAGCAGAGCCCCCCAGTGTCCGCTTTCGTCTCTCTGGAGGTCAGATGATGCGCGCACATGGAGCCCTTAGGATAGACTCGGGCACGGAGTGAGCACATGCTGGATGTTTGCTGTAATTCACACGTTTATTACCTTCTGCACAGTGTTACAGTCACCAGCACCGCAGCTTTCCAGCCGGAGCTTATCGGCCCAAATGCTTTGGGGGGATGCAGCTTAGAGAAGGTGAGGGGAGGAAGAGCAGACACACCGGGAAGAAGTCAGCCGGGCACACCTGTGCCGTCCAAAGTATGGCATTTAAAATCAAGTGTTTACAAAACACTGTGCACCCAAAGTCAAACCAAACCAAAACTAAACAAAAAACACGCCTGGCTGGTGGCTTGCCAGTTTCTTACGGCTTGTCCTAACCTTCGTCACGGTCCGTATCATCCGTGCACCCATCTCAGCAGGGAAGGGCGCCGTTGGGTTGTGTGCTTGCTGAGGAGTGCTCCCTGGTGGGCTTCCTGGAAGCTGGGAGGTCATGGAGTGGGTTTACTGGGTGGTCTGCCCTCTCCACCCTGGCCTCCGCAACTTCTGGTGAACTCCTCCCCCTCGTGAGGGCCACGAACTTCATGACTGTGTGAGGGCCGTGGCCTGTTCTCCTTTGTTCTCTAGTCTGGACCAGGGTCTGAGGTGACACAGTGAGGGTGGGGTTTGTTTATTCAAGGGGGATTCGCGAAGCTCTAGACATTTCCACACGGGTTGTTAGGGATCCTAATGAGAAACAGACTGTGTGTGTGAGAGAGACAGACAGCAGCAGAGAGAATTTCTTACGGCTTAAAACCTGGTTCAGAAGATGCCCTTGTGCCTCTTGGAGGAAATACAAAGTCAGGAATAAACCAAAATTGCTTATCTGTCCATCTGCCCTCGTCATGGGTCATTTGACTCACCCAGTTCCTAGCATCTCTGAACATCCATCCTCCATGGTGCTCACCTGACAGACCGTTCAGCCTGTACCTGCTGTGGGTACAGCTCTGTGCTTTGTGGTTCAGGGTGGGGGCTTGTGTGCCAGAGAAAAACGAGACACTGTCCTGGGGAAACAGGAAGAACAGCCATTTGAAAGGCCATCGGAGACCTAGGGCCATTGTAACGAAGGTTGGATTGTAAAGATGAGACCGTAGGCGAGGCTGGAGGTGGAGCGAAGACAGACGGAGGACACGGGCGTGCGAAACCCTGTGTGACAGCCTGGCTCTGCCTCACCTATCCCGTAGGTTACACTTCTTCTATTTCTATTTTATTTTACATTAATATCCCTTTCATGGTTAAAATTTAATCTGTGTTCATCATAGGAAACTTGAAAGAAAATTTAAAACTATGCATAATCCTGTTACTCAGAGCCACAATTAGCATTTTGGTATTTTTTTCCTTCTAGATACACACATTTTTACTTTGCTGGGACAATTCTGTTTTGAAACTAGCATTTTGTTTTAATTTCATACTTTATCCTTGAAATTTTCCCCACATTATTAAGGACTCTGACATAACATACTACTTAATGGCTATTTAATATTTTGTCACATTGATGTATTATAATTTATTTAAGCAAACTCTTATTTTCTCCTCAAGATCCACCTCCTTGTCTCCTATTCCAATGAAAGCCAGACTTTCTGAGCTACCCGAGGGCCCCAGAAGCCAGGGATAGATGGTTTGCTCTACCCCTTCCCAAGACCTTCAAGGGAGACAGCTGTCACGTTCTGTTGCCACAGCCACGGGAGTGACACCTGCGCCCGAGGCTCCTCCCGAGCTGGGGCAGAAGCAGAGTCCGGGTGGGTTTGGGATGGAAGGGTTCCCGTGGCCAGGCTGACAGAGCAGGAAACCCTTCTCTTACACAGAGAGGTTTGCTTTCAGAAACCAGAAGGGAGAGCCCAGCTGTCAGGACTGTTTTGAAAGGCAGGGCGAATGGCACATTGGAGAACTGAATTGGGCTCCATTTGTTCCAGGGAAGGTGGGTGGCGTTCAGCTGCCTAGGAAACAGGCTCTGAATGTGTGCTTCCTGGAATTCTTCATGCTTCTCTCCTGAAAGGGCTCCTGGTGCTCCTGATAAAGGAGTCTTATTTTTTGGTATTTGCAGGCAGCCTCATTTGGGCAACATTCTGTCCAGTTCTTTGTGTTGGTGAGCTCTTGTGAGGCCCCGTGTCTCCTCTGAGCGAGGCCAGGATTCTCCCTTCTCCCTGCCTCTCGCTCCTTCGCCGTCTCTGCCGCACTCTCACCCACCACCCTTGTGCGTACTTTCGTTTCATTACGCGTCTGAAAGCTGAAGCCACAGCTCGAGTGAGGTGAGGATACACACAGCACATGGGCCTCCGTGCTTCAGGATGGTGTCTGGGAGGAAGAGAGTACACGCAGGGCACGGGGGCCGCGCCAGAAACGAACGTCGCCGCGATCGGTTGACCACTGACCGTGACACGGAACACATGGTCAGGACCTCCAAGACCTTCCAGGAGAAAAGCAGAACTCAGCCCTGGCCTGTCCTTTTACTCCACTTTACTTCAGATTAAGTACACAGAGGGGACGGCAGGAGATCTAGAAAGAACACCTTCCTTCTTTATTCGCCCACTTGTTTGTTCATTAAATCTAAATTAAGCATCTGTTTCAGTATTGTTCACCTCAGAGGATCCAAGTAACCATGGGATACACTTTAGTTCAATCTGACGTTTTAGAGAAGGGTCCAGGAAGCCACTGGGCACACTGTAGGCATTTGATACATGTTAATGATAGCTAACATATTCTGAGCTTTCTCCACACCAAGCTCTACTCAAGCATTTTATATATAATAACATAGTTAGCAATGAAAAAACAACCTTCTGGAGGAAGCTACCCCAACTTGACAGATGCCATTAAATAACACGCCCGATATCACTGGCTGACTTCTTTCTCCTGCCTGTCTGTAGTGTACAGCCCAGGAGTCCTGCTCTCCCCAGCAGAGATTAGCTGAGCACTTGGCCAGACGGGGAAGCAGAACTTCCACAGAAAGGTTAGGGTGGGAGGTTGGGGGGACCAGGTGGTAGGTATTAAAGAGGGCACGGATTGCATGGAACACTGGGTGTGGTGCAAAAACAGTGAATACTGTTATGCTGAAAAAAAAAAAAAACCACCAATAGTATTTTCAAAGTGTTGTAACAAACAATTCTAAAATTTGTATAGAAGCAGAAAAGACCCTGAATTGCCAAGGAAAGGTTGAAAAAGAAAAAGCTGGATATATCACGTTGCCTGACTCCAAATTATGTTACAAAGCTGTGATCACCAAGACAGCATGGTACTGGCACAAAAGCAGACACATAGACCAGTGGAACAGAGTAGAGAGTCCAGACATGGACCCACAACCCTATGGTCAAATAATCTGAGGGTTTTGAAGGGGCGGGGGGTGGGAGGTCGGGGTACCAGGTGGTGGGTATTATAGAGGGTACGGATTGCATGGAGCACTGGGTGTGGTGCAAAAATCATGCTTAGCGAAATAAGTCAAGCAGAGAAAGACAACTATCATATGATCTCCCTGATATGAGGAAGTGGTGATGCAACATGGAGGCTTAAGTGGGTAGGAGAAGAATAAATGAAACAAGATGGGATTGGGAGGGAGACAAACCATAAGTGACTCTTAATCTCACAAAACAAACTGAGGTTGCCGGGGGGGAGAAGGGGGTGGGATTATGGACATTGGGGAGGGTATGTGATTTGGTGAGTGCTGTGAAGTGTGTAAGCCTGGTGATTCACAGACCTGTACCCCAGGGGATAAAAATATATGTTTATAAAAAATTTAAAAAAAAATAAATATATTTTAATAATTAAAAAAAATGAATACTGTTATGCTGAAAATAAATAAAAAATAAATTAAAATAATCTTTGACAAGCAGGAAAAAATATCCACTGGAAAAAAGATAGTCTTTTCAATAAACGGTGCTGGGAAGATTGGACAGCTATGTGTAGAAGAATGAAACTCGACCATCCTCTTACACCGTACACAAAGATAAACTCAAAATGCATAAAAGACATCAATGTGAGACAGGAATCCATCAAAATCCTAGAGGAGAACATAGGCAGTAACCTGTTTGACATTGGCCACAGCAACCTCTTTCAAGACATGTTTTCAAAGGCAAGGGAAACAAAAATGAAAATGAACTTTTGGGACTTCGTCAAGATAAAAACAAAGGAAACAGTCAACAAAACAAAGAGCAGCCCGTAGAATGGGAGAAGATATTTGCAAATGACAGTACAGATAAAGGGCTGGTACCCAAGATCTATTAAGGACTTCTCAAACTCAACACGCAAAAAGCAAATAATCAAGTCAAAAAATGGGCCAAAGGTATGAACAGACACTTCTCCAAAGAAGACATACAAATGGCTAATAGACACATGAAAAAGTGTTCATCATCGTTAGCCATCAGGGAAATTCATGTCGAAACCACAATGAGATACCACCTTACACCAGTTAGAATGGCTAAAATTAACAAGACAGGAAACAACAAGTGTTGGAGAGGATGTGGAGAAAGGGAAACCCTCTTACACTGTTGGTGGGAATGCAAGTTGGTGCAGCCACTCTGGAAAACAGTTTGGAGGCTCCTCAAAAAATTAAAAAATAGAGTTATCCTATGAAGCATTTACTCTATTGGGCATTTACCCCAAAGATACAGAAGTAGTGAAAAGAAGGGTCACATGCACCCCAACCTTCAGAGCTGAAATGTCCACAATAGGCAAACTGTGCAAAGAACCAAGATGCTCTTCAACAGATGAATGGATAAAGAAGATATGGTCCATATATACAATGGAATGTCACGCAGCCATCAGAAAGGATGAATACCCAACTTTTGTGTCAACATGGATGGGACTGAAGGAGATTATGCTAAGTGAAATAAGTCAAGGGGAGAAAGCCAATTACCATATGGTTTCACTTATTTGTGGAGCATAAGGAACAGCATGGAGGACTTGAAGAAAAGGAAGGGAAAAATGAAGAGGGGGATATCAGAGTGGGAGATGAACTAAGAGAGACTATGGACTCTGGGAAACAAACTGAAGGTTTTAGAGGGGAGGGGGTTTGGGGATAGGTGAGCCTGGTGATGGTTATTAAGGAGGGCACAGATTGTGTGGAACACTGGGCATTTTACACAAACAATGAATCATGGAACACTACATCAAAAACTAATGATGTACTGTATGGTGACTAACATGACATAAGAAAAGATTTTATTTATTCATTTGTGGGGAGAAAGAGTAGGAGCAGGGGGAAGAGTAGAGTAGAGGGATAGGCAGACTCCTGGCTGAGCAGGAGCTCAAGGTGAGGCTCCATCCCAGGACCCCGGGATCACAACCCCAGCCAAAGGCAGATGCTCAAATGACTGAGCCACCCAGGTGGCTCCAGCCACATAGTTTTAAAAACGTATAAAATGCATGTTATTAAATCAACAAGGATGGGAAGGGAAAGAACCTACCAGTGAAAGCAAGCTGAAACATACAATCCTTGATGTATTTCAGGCAAATTGCATAACCACACAGAACGGGAAAAAGGTCAAGCAAGTGCACTGATTTAATTATCTAATGAATGTGGTATTTGATTATAGATCCTCAGTCTTGGGTGGGAGAGAATAGCAAACAAGCCTTGTACTTTTTTCAGTAGGTTTCCTTTTTTATTTGGACATAGAAACGCTGAAACCACTTTAGACAGATTACAGGATTAAGTGAACGAGTGTATATATTTTGTTGGGATCCTTTGTGGAGAAGGGATGTACATGAAGTGAGAGTCCTCAAGAACAACCCTGTTAGGATGGGTGGTGGTTACTATTTGATACTATGTTTGTAAACTCATAATTTGTAAACTATGCATATGTGAATATAAATACACACACATTGACATACATGTTTGTTTAGGTACACATGTAAACATTCATATCTTTTCTAGCTTTTTCTGCAGCAAAGATCTAGAAGCAAAACCACCCCAGTAGCACCACAGCAATGAACTCACCTTAGCTTCTAATTACCATTTTCCAAAAAAAAGGAATCAGGGCTCCTCAGAGAAACAGTAAATCCTGAAGCTGGGGAGGGAAGGTGGAAAATAAGCCTGGAATATTTTGTTACATCAGAAAGGAAGAAAGTTACAACATCTAAAAAAAGACACAGTATCGAACTTGAAGTAGTTTTCCGTGATCAGATCTGGGTCATTTGCACACCAAGATAATTAAGGGCACTAATGAATCCATATTGATAATAAATAGATAAAAAGTGAGAAGGGAGGGCTCTTGCCTGTGGTCATGCTGGGCACTGACTGGAGAGAATGCTAGAGTTGGAAACCCATCATTTGCTACCATCCTAGTAAGGACTGGTTCAGGCAAGAATCAGCACTTCAGAGTGAATCTAGGGGGACATCGGGATAGGCCAGGCCTGGAGGTGGGGCCTGGCGCTTCCCCATGGATTCCACTGGATGCAGTTCGTTGACACGGCAACACTGCGTTTCAAGGGAGGTTAGTAAATGTATTTTTGCTGTGTGTCCAGGGAAGAGAGGGAGAATGGATGGCCATAAGCACCAGCAGTCCTTGCCACAAGAACTTGTAGGTTTGGTATTCATAGCATTTGGGCTTAGATTTGGGGATATTGGAGTATCAAGTATAATCACTAGTTCCTAAGGAGGGTCCCCCAGTGAACTCCCCCTCCCAGTACTTAACGCTCTTGCGTGGCCCCGTCGTTGTATCTGGGTTGGCCTGGACTCGTGTTAATTGATACAAGGAGGCAGAAGTGATCTCTCCCAGTTCTAGGCCTCACCTTTAAGAAGGCTGGTAGCTTCTGCTGCTTCTCTTTTGGAGGCTTCAGTTTTGGAGGCCGGGTGACGTCATGTAAGGATTCTGGCTTTCCTCTAGAGAGGCCCCATGAAGAAGAGACTCGGAACTGGGGGAGAGGGAGAGAGACCCAGCTGCCCAGGAATCCCAGACAAGCCTCCTGATGATTTTCGCCTGGCTGCTGTTAATGACCACAACACGAGGTCTGCCCAGCGAGCCCAGCTGCCTGAGACCCGTGAGAGGAAACAAGATGGCCGTAGTCAGAAGCCACAACACTTCAGGGTGGTTGATGGTATAGCAGTAGATCATTGAGCAGGTAGAACTGATGATTCCAGTTTATTTTAATTTATTTTTTATTTTTATTTATTTATTTATTTTTATAATTTATTTTTAAAAAAGATTTTATTTATTTATTTGACAGAGAGAGATCACAAGTAGGCAGAGACGCAGGCAGAGAGAGAGGGGGAAGGAGGTTCCCCACTGAGCAGAGAGCCTGATGCAGGGCTCGATCCCAGGACCCTGGGATCATGACCTGAGCCGAAGGCAGCGGCTTAATGCACTGAGCCACCCAGGTGCCCCTGATGATTCTAATTTAAACTGTATAATTGAATCATGGATTGTGTGTGTGTGTGTTTTAATATGAAAGGCAAAAGGGAAATGTACTATACATACAAACAGTATTGAAGTGTTAAGAGAACATAAAACTCACCATAGCAGTGTTATTTATTGTATTTATAAAAGCCATCTAAATATATGGAAAGCTTCTGTTAATCAGATAATGAAAGTATTTACAAAGCAAATAAAATATAAGAAATTGATTGGTGCATTTTTAATATGTTTACAGGTATTGAATCAACTGACTTGTAGAAGTATCCTTAAAAGTGATGCTAAATTTCTAGATTTAAAATGAGAATAATAAAATTTGTGTATTCAAGTAAGACACTTAAGGAACAATAGGTTTCAAATTTGTTTTTCAATAAATTAACTATTGATTTAACACCTCAGAGCAATTGCAAATTGTCTTTTTGCATGTGCATGTGCGTAAAACCCACTCTCAGGGACACTTGAATTATTTTGGCAATCATCGTTAGGGTGTCTAAGGCCAGGAACTTGAAGCTACAGTAACATTTCAGACCTCCCAGTTTGCGTGCTGTGCCTGCATTGCTGTTTCCGTCTCTCCAGCCACCTAACGCATTCAGGGAAATGAGGAGTAGCTTCTTCCTTCTGGGATGAGAAGGAGCTGTACCTGGTAAGATGTTTCCAAGCTCTTTAGCATCCCTTCAAAGGAATTTAAAAAATAAAGAACAAATCAGAACCAAGGAAGTGACCTGGGCTGGAGAGCTGCGCTATGGGAACTTTAGGACCAACTTACTGTTCATTGGTTACGGAAATATTATCATTGGCTCTTGGGGCACCTGACTGGCTCAGGTGGTGAGGCATCTGTAAGCCTCTGCCTTTGGCTCAGCTCGGGCTCCTGGGATCTAGTTCTTTGTCAGGCTCCCTGCTCAGTGGGGAGCTTGCTTCTTCCTCTCCCTCTGCCTGCTGCTCCCCCTGCTTGTACACTTTCTCTCTCTGTCAAATAAGTAAATTAAATCTTTTAGAAAATATATTAAAATTGGCTCCAGAAGGGTCCTTCTCAGGTGGTTCTTCTGTCCCTTGCAGAGGGACAGAGTGCATTCTTGAACACTCAGGAACTTTCCTCTCCAGTTTGTCCAAGATGCTCATTATGTGGCCAGTAAGTGGCAGAGGTAGAAACACTGGCTTTTGTCCCTACTTATTCCATGTGGGACAATTTTAAACACCCCTTTCAGGGAAGAACGGTATCTGCTCCTAACATGACATCCTCGTGCTCCTGGAGCAGTGTCCCTCCCACGGGTGATGGTGCTGGTCAGAAGAAGGCCAGAATCATAGCTGAGACAGAGCTCTGGGCCCAGCAGCATGACAACGTGTTTGGCAGAGAGACCGTATATTAAAAAGAAAAGAGAAATTTCAGAAAGCTGACCTCCAAATGCCAAAATTCCAAGTTAGGGATAAGATTTTCCATGACGGGTTTTATTGTTTGAGGGGGTGAAGAGAAGGCATGAAGACTCTTGGAATGATCTCCGTCTTCGTGTGGGATCTGTGAGTTTGTCCCTGTAGAGACTCAATCCCTGAACGGAGAGAAGGTTCCAAGCAACAAGCACGCGGATAAAGCAGGTGGGGAGGCCGGGTCTGAACCCTCCGCCTGTGTCCTTCAGCCCCAGAGACCTAGACGGCCCAATCCACACAGGCAGTCAGGCTGGTTGTGAGAAAGCCTCGCAGAGATTCAGTTATGAAGGGAGGGCAGTGTAGACATCTTTGAGTTTTCTGCCAGTTTAGTGAAGAAGAGCAAGGAACCAGTCAGGACGCAGTTAAATACCTTAAAAAACCCACTCACTGTTCAAAGGGGTGTAGGGGGTGGAGAGCTGGAGACGTGCAGAGAAAGAGAAATAAAAGAGGAAGGAGAAGAAGCAGGAAGGAAAAGGGGAGGAAGGAAGTTTCATGTTAAGGTCTGTCAATATCTAAATTTGGTGTCTGTTTAAACAGCCAATAATGTATTTCCACGCCGGCAAAATCACTTATTCTGCCCTGCTGTCTATGTGAAATCTCACGCACACTGCACAGAAGCAGATCAGGTTTGCTCGGGGTTTAGGGGGAGGGGGCGGCTAACCCACGTTCCTTGGCAATGGCGGTGCCAGTCTCTCTGTATAGGAAGTACTCGGGATGGTAATTTAGTTGGGAAAGGGTGGTAGGCTAGGAGACTTGCATTGAAATTGCACTTCAATCTGAGAACACTTTTTTTTTTTTTAACTTCTACTGTGTGCTTATTTGTGATGCGTCTGAAAGAGATTAAAATCGCCTCAAGTCTCCCAAATCTCCCCCTCCCGACACCCATGGCACCTCTCAGAATGGACCCCTGCCGTTCCCGAGTGGAGAGAGTGCCGCTCTGTGTCCTTGGCTGAACTGGCTGACAGGACAGGGACAAACTGACCGCAGATTAGAAGCCATCCCCCGGCACTCCCGGGGTCCTTGCAGGCTTGCACACTGCCCTGCCGTCTTGTCAAGGGGGTCCTGTAGTCAAACTACCCACTTAATATCTGCTTTCTTCCAGATTCTTTAGCAATTTTTTCACTGGGCGGATGTGGATAACCTCAGCTTTTTACGCATTTCACTTATGTGATTTTGAAAGGCCCCACAGTGATGTGGTGTCTAAGACAATGGGCAGTTTTCATGGACTGGCTCTATCCTTAGGCATTTTGTCCTAAAGTAAGGCTATTGGACATGACCCAAGGCTATGAGTTACAGCTGCTTCTAATGCAGGTTTCTTGGCCTCAATACTCTTGACATGGGGCCTGATAGTTCTTAGTTGGGTTCCTGTGTTGTGGATTGAGATGTTTAGCTGCATTCTTGTCCTCCACCCACTGGATTGCGTAGAAGCCCTCTCCAGTCTTGCTCAAGTGTTGAAAACACAAAATGTCCCCAGACATTTTCAGATGCCATCGATGGGGTGGGGGTTGTGGTAAAATCACTCCAGTTTACAACCACTGTTCTGTGTTGATGGCTTAGGACTCAAGCACTCTACTGGGGACTTCAGTTCTAAAGATCAGAAAGTCACTACCTTCCAGAAAGGGCAGCTGCCACCGCACCCTTCTCTTTCATCTCTACTTCCTCACCAGTGAGTGCCTTTATTTTTGATAAATATTGTCTAGAGAACAATGATCCCTCAGTCTCTAAGGGAGTGTCAGGGCCAAGGGTGTGTCTTCTTGCCAAGGAGTGGTGACACCGGAAATGGGGAGTCATAAGCCCTTTACAGTATTATAGTTCTTCTCTGATTTTTGAGATGAAAGTTGCAGAGCTCTAAAGGATGTTTCAATTTATCTGCCATGATCAATCTTTCCTTCCTAAGATGAATTTTCTGCTTCTCCCACCCCAAAACCTATCTGTCATGGTCTCCATGGTAAAAGAATAACTTAAAATTCAAATCCTCTCTGATTAGAAAGAAAACACCCCTACTACTATCAACATTCTTACCACAAGAGAGACATTTTATATGCATGCCAATATATTTGATTAATCTTTCTAACAACCTTACAATGTAAATATGATTTTTCCTATTTTATAGCTAAAGAGCCAAGCTGCCTACAGAAATACACCTAATGTTGGTGAAAGAATCAAAATTTCTCCTACCAGTTAAAGATAATAGCAATACCTTATGTCTGCATTATATTTTTCATATCTTTATTATTTTTTACATACATTATCTGGATTGTACTTCTAGCTTAAGTGCTGTGGGAGAAGCTATAGAATATGAAGTGTGGTTGGAGGAAGTTTCCCAACTGGGCAATGGACTGGTCCCTGAAGATGACAGAGGGCCGAGGGTCATTGGGGTTATTGGTGGATGTGTTAGTAGAGGCTTATTTTAGACAGAAAACATGAGCAAAAACCCAGACTGAAGAATCAGGGGTGGATGGGAAACAAGGGACAGGCTACCCCAGGAGCAGATGATTCCTGATGGTGGGGTAGGAGTTAGAATGGGTGCGTCTAGTGTGATCAGATTATGGAGGGCCTAGAGATGCAGGCAGGGGAATTAGGACGTTATGAAACAACCTCTGGGAGCTGTTGGAGGTCTGTAAGCAGAGATTAACACTTTCATCCTACTCAGACTCACTTCTTCAGAAAAGCCTTAGCTAATCCCCCTGACGTTCAGTGTTTGGTGTCAGTCTTATAGTATCCTGGAGCTTCCTTTGAACAGTCAAGGCCCTATGAGACCATGAGCTCTTTGAAGACAGAGTTCTGAATCACCCAATTTTGTGTCCTTAGGTCTGGCATGTAGAAGGCTCTCAGGGAATGGCCTCAGTAATGAGGAAATGGACCTTGATAGACACCACGTGCTTCTCTGACTCCTCAGTGCCCTATGAAGATGGATTCTAAGGACAGAGAGGCCCTTGGACAGAGGAGATCACAGGTTTTGAAGGCGGAAAGGTGCACAGACGGGATGTCAGAGGAGAGCAGAGCTGGAGGGGGAGGAGCTGAGGAACCCCCAGGAGACAAAGAAAGGTGGGTGGGAATCACCAAGGCAATTAAAATCTCTGAAGCAGGACCCTCTCCCCCATCCTAAAACATGGAACGTTCCAGACATAGGCCTTACAACTATTACAACTAATGTTCACTCTCCTTCTGTAGGAAAGGGAATAGTCACATTCTTAATCTAAAAAACTGAAAAATGGGGCACCTGGCCCAGTTGGTAGAGCATGGGTTGTGAGTTTGAGCCCCACACTGGGGGTAGGGATTACTTAAAAATAAATCTTGAAAAATTTTAATTAAAAAATAAAATATAAAAAACTGAAAAACATCCTTCCAAACGCCCCCCTCTTCCCGAATCCTCCACCCCCACTGTTCACGCCGGCGTGCGGTGCTACTGCTACCCAATGAGTCAGTCAGAGAGGAACATTAGTCTCTTGGAGCAGATGTCGCTTTAAAAAACAACACTGCACCATTCCGCAAAGCTTACCAATTATGCCTGTCGTGGAGCTTCGGGGCTAATATAAAGAAAAGGGGTAATTTTGGCGAATTCAAAGGGGGTAAGATTACTGTAATTATGGGGCACTGCTGCTAAATAGTCTTCAGAGAAAAGAAAGGCTGTTTTGTGTCTTGCTGAGATACCGGAAGGGGGAGGGAGAGACGGGAGGCTGGGGAGGTCGCCGGTGTTTACTGGCATTCTTGGGCCTGACTTACTGTGTCTGGAGCTGAGAGAAAACAAGATCTTTGAAGGTCACTGAGGGTAGAAGCCAAAGGCTTTACCCAGCATAAGCTACCACTCTCTGTCCTCACCAGCCGGGCTTTTCCAAAGGCCTGCTCAAATCCTTCCCCTCCTGTGACACCATCCGTGTCACTCCACTCTGCAGAGCCCTGTCCTGCTGAACGACAATACCAGTCACAAGGGGAGCCTCAGTGCTGCTGACCAGCATCTCCTACCACTGTCCAGCCTCTCATGTGCTCACATACAGACTTGCTAACCAGATCGCCGTCCCCTTGAAGAAGGCATGGCACTCTGTACCACACGGGGGGCCCTCAGAATGCTGGCAGTGTGTGTTGATTGGTTGATCGATTAGATAGCAATGCCAGGGGCTATCAGCTAAGGTGGTCTACCACCTAAGTGATGCGCGGTCTAATGATTTACAGAAAGGAAACTAACATCCATGGAGTACCAAGAAGCCACGCCCCCTTTCTCAGGTTAGATTATCTCAACAGAACCATTTGAAAACACCTCAGGAGATGTTCTAAAATTAAGGGTGAGGACATTAAGGTGGGTTTCCAAAGGCCACAGCACTCATAGGCAGCAGAAGCTGGGATTTACTCTTCGACTTGTCTGATCGCAAAGCTTATGTCCTTTTCAGGTGGCGCTTTAATGCTCCCAACATCTTCCTTTTGCCTTTGGCCAAGATCAGAACTCCTGGCAATTTCTTCATGATAGCTTGAAACTTCGGTACCTGTTGAACTGAAAACACTCTTAGCATTAAGTGTGTTAGGCAGAATAATGCCCCCCACCCCCTGAAGTACCCATATCTTAATCCCAGAACCTGTGAATATCTTAGGTTATATGGCTTAGGGAAGTCAAGGATACAGATAGAATTAAAGCTGTCAAATACCTCACCTTAAAAAGATATAAAAAAAGAGTTTACCAGGCATTTTCTGGGTGTGCTCAGTGTAACCACAAGAATCATGAACTGATGGAAGAGGAAGGCAGAAGAGTCAAATGAATCATCTTACGTGAGGCTGGATGTGCCGCCGTTGCCTGTGAAGATGGAGAAAGGGTCCCAAGACAAGAGACTGAGCAGTAGAACCTAGACAGGCAAGGACAGATTCTGTCCTAGGGCCTCTAGGGAGGAACGAATACCTTCTGATACCTTGGTTTTAGCCTGATGAGACCTGCATCCGACTTCTGAAATACAGAACTGTAAGGGAATTCATTTGTATTGCTGTAAGCCAGTATGCTTGTGGCGATTTCTTACAGCAGCAATAGGAAATTAATCCATCGAACAATAATACATCCATACCTGTTTCTGTTACACATTTACCGGTGATTTGAGAAAAGGCGTGCAGGGTTTGCAGAAGAGAACAGCACTGAATTTAGACAACAAGGTGGAAAGAAAGGGAGGGAACCAAGACGAAAACGGGGTAGAGCAGCGGTTGAGGATGAGAATGGGAGTTCCTGGAGGACGGGGATCACAGGTCCCCACACTGGCCTCCCTCTGCCCCCCAAGGATCCGAGACAGCAGGTTCGCCCTCCAAAAACTGCTGAGTCAACAGAATGAACGAACGGGTGAAGGAAGTGACGGCGGAAGAAAATGCCTCCGGGAAGAAAGAAGAAAGTGAAGAAAGAACGGAGGTAAATGTGTTTGGGGTTCAGTGGCTCCATGAGGGGGACACGGAGAGCAAACAGTAGACTGAAGGTTCTAGAATACATTTATGCTAAGGCTGGCACTTGAGTGAACTCTGCGACCTGTTCTGGAAACTGTAAACAGTGAAAATCCTTGCAAGTTTCTCACCAGTATCATCACTGGCTCTGCGTTTCTCAACCCATTATTTCTCATATATTATTACACAGAAAAAAAAAATAACCCGATAGAAACACAGTCCTTCAGTATGACAGTCAAACGGGAGTGGAGCAGCAGTGCATGAGAACAATGGATTTGTAGACAATGGATTGGAAAGAAATGCGTTTTTTCCTGACGTCTCAACTTTTTGCACCAGCAAAACCTCATTCAGAACATACACTCTGATGGATCAAGTGATAATCTCCTTTTCATTTAGACAGTCCTCGTGAGCCTTATCCGTCTACTGGAGAACTTTAAACGTGATGCTAAAAGTAGATTCCTCATTGCTAATTCTTAAATCCTCTCAGTTCCCATAAAATGGGAGACAAGATCTCGAAGTCTGACAATACTCAAAGACAAGTGTTGAGTTACCTGCCTCTCAGCACTCCAGCCAACATTAAAAAGAAAAAGTGGGATAATATTTATTGGCTTGAATTATAATGTGAAAATAGCTGTTCTACCGCCCATTTTCTCTGAGCGTTAGGATATCGATTACGTAAGGACCAGGGTCTCAAGTTCAGGGTATAAGAGATGTACTTTTTAGCACTTTTCCTTGTTAATGTCTCTTTCTCTTTAATAGTCTCATTCTTCTCTCTTTTCTGTAGACACAGGTAGGTGCTTACACACTTATAGCTGCATGTGTGTGTGTGTGTGTGCACCTGCCCACACATGCACACACACATATTTCTAAATATTAATCTACTTCCACTAAATAACCCAGAGAGTAATGGCAGTTCCCTTCAACAGCAACCGAAGTGAGCTTAGTGGTCGACAGAGGTACAGGTCAGTGACAGCAAGAAGCCCAAGTGCTAGGTCCCCTGACTCCCTCAGACCCATGTGTCTCCCGCTGTAGCAAGCCACTTCCAGGTGCAGTAAATGTGTCTGTGAAGATGTTCAGGGCACTTGTGCTATGTCCCTTCCTCCTTCCTTCCCTCCACCCTTTTTCCTCTGCCTAGACAACATTCTCTGTTAATAAATCAGGTCCACCATCATTTCTAAACCCGGCTAGCTGGGCAAGCAGGTATCTCACTGTCCATCTTAGAGGGGCCATGCTGACCTGATACAAACTGATGACTAGAAACAACACTGGTGTTGGTAGAATTTTTTAAAACTTTAAAAATAAAAATACTTATTAATATACAGCATAACTGGGAGATAATATGGCTGATTTTTCTTCTTCATAAAATTCCTACTGTTTGTTTTGTTTTTATAATCAGACAAAAAAAAATCAATAATCATTTTAAGATACTATGGCTAATGAGAGAATTAAGCTTATCAAGGGTACCTCCAATTCTGAGGGCATCAGGAGCCCCAAGGATGCCACCTAGGGTGACTAATCATTTTGGCTTGCCTGGGTCTGAGGGGATCCAGGGGACACAAGACGTCCAGTGTGAAAACCAGGATGAGATGGTCATCCTAACATCACTACCTATCTCTCCCCAAGCCTGTCTTACAGCTTCTCCAGAACTGGTTGTTAGCAAGAGGAGAGGCAGCTCAGACTGTTGGTGATTGTACACAGAAGTTTATGGAGGAGGTTAGATATATATACCCAACTCTCAAGCACACAGCTAAGTGAACTTTGACAAATGGCCATACCGTGTAACATCACCAAGATCAAGTTACAGGCTATTCTTACCATCCCAGAAAATTCCTTTGTGCTGCTGCTTTTCCAGTCAATACCCACTGCTCACCAAAAGCAAGCACTCTTCTGATTTACATCTCCGTAGACGCATCAGAATTAGATACACTCAGAAATATGGCTACAGAATTAGGAAAGAACTTGAAATGAAAGAAAATACATTGTTCAGAAATGAAGACCAACTACCAGAAACACGAGAGTCGCTAAACACAGTGTATAATGTCATCAGACAGTCAGAAGGCGAAAAGGTAGACATGTTTAAAGCCAAAAAGAAATAAAGATACGAATGTGATCTGAGAGAAAGTGACGAATACGGAAGAGAGGCAAAAAAAAAAAAAAAAAAAAAGACCTCTCTTCCGTATTTGTCACTTTCTCTCAAATCCTATTTATATCTTCATTTCTTCTTTTTTTTAAGATTGTGTTTATTTATTTGACAGATGGAGATCACAAGTAGGCAGAGAGGCAGGCAGAGAGAGAGGAAGCAGAGCAGAGAGCCCGATGCGGGGCTTGATCCCAGGACCCTGAGATCATGATCTGAGCCGAAGGCAGAGGCTTTAACCCACTGAGCCACCCAGGTGCCCCATTTCTTCTTCTTAATGACCAGGGAGGAGCAAGGGAATTTGACTAGGAGTCACCATATAAATATTAGTTATTTCTTATATAATCATGTACCATTTCCTTGCCCCTCCTTTGGGGGGGAGGGGTTCCCTGTCTTCTTTGAGTTCATTCATGACCTACCACAGACTAAATACTTAAAAAGTGTTTAAAGTTGAGGAAAATAAAGCTTGAAATCAGGTAACATGATGACCCCAGTTTTATTTTTGTTTTTCAGCATTTCCTTAGTGATTTGGGGTATCTTCTGATTCCATACAAATTTTTGGATTATTTGCTCCAGCTCTTTGAAGAATACCGGTGGAATTTTGATCGGAATGGCATTAAAAGTATAGATTGCTCTAGGCAGTATAGACATTTAAACAATGTTTATTGTTCCGATCCAAGAGCATGGAATGGTCTTCCATCTTTTTGTGTCTTCTTCAATTTCTTTCATGAGTGTTCTGTAGTTCCTCGAGTACAGATCCTTTACCTCTTTGGTTAGGTTTATTCCCAGGTATCTTATGGTTCTTGGTGCTACAGTAAATGGAATCAATTCTCTACTTTCCCTTTCTGTATTTTCATTGTTAGTGTATAAAAAAGCCACTGATTTCTGTACATTGACTTTGTATCTTGCCACATTACTGAATTGCTGTATGGGTTCTGGTAGTTTGGGGTGGAGTCTTTTGGATTTTCCATATAAAGAATCATGTCATCTGCGAAGAGAGGTATCCAATTTGGATACCTTTTATTTCTCTTTGTTGTCTGATTGCTGTTGCTAGGACTTCTAATACTATGTTGAAGAAGAGTGGTGTGAGTGGGGATCCTTGTCATGTCCCTGATCTCAATGCGAAGGCTGAGAGCTTTTTCCCATTGAGGATGATATTTGCTGTGGGTCTTTTCATAGATAGATTTTATGAAGTTCAGGAATGTTCCTTCTATCCCTATACTTTGAAGCATTTTAATCAGGAACGGATGCTGGATTTTATCAAATGCTTTTTCTGCATCAATTGAGAGGACCATGTGGTTCTTCTCTTTTCTCTTATTAATTTGTTCTATCACATTGATTGATTTGCAAATGTTGAACCATCCTTGGAGCCCGGGGATGAATCCCACCTGGTCATGTTGGATAATCTTTTTAATGTGCTGTTGGATCCTGTTTGCTAGGATCTTGTTGAGAAACTTTTTTTTTTTTTTAAAGATTTTATTTATTTATTTGACAGAGAGAGATCACAAGTAGGCAGAGAGGCAGGCAGAGAGAGAGAGAGAGGTGGAAGCAGGCTCCCTGCTGAGCAGAGAGCCCGATGCGGGACTCGATCCCAGGACCCTGAGATCATGACCTGAGCCAAAGGCAGCGGCTTAACCCACTGAGCCACCCAGGCGCCCCTCTTGTTGAGAATCTTATCAACCATATTCATCAGTGATATTGGTCTGAAATTCTCCTTTTTGGTAGGTAGGGTCTTTGCCTGGTTTGGGGATCAGGGTAATGCTGGCTTCATAGAAAGAGTCTGGAAATTTTCCTTCTGCTTCAATTTTTTGAAATAGCTTCAGGAGAATAGGTGGTATTTCTTCTTTGAAAGTTTGGTAGAATTCCCCAGGGAATCTGTCAGGTCCTGGGCTCTTGTTTTTTGGGAAGTTTTTTTTTTTAATCACTGCTTCAATCTCCTTACTAGATATCAGTCTATTCAGGTTGTCAATTTCTTCTGGGTTCAATTTTGGGAGTTTATAGTTTTCCAGGAATGCCTCCATTTCATTTAGGTTGCTTAGCTTATTGGCATATAACTGTTGATAATAACTTCTGATGATTGTTTCTACTTCCTTGGTGTTAGTTGTGATCTCTCCCTTTTCATTCATAATTTTATTAATTTCGGCTTTCTCTCTTTTCTTTTGGCTAGTGTGGCCAATGGTTTATCGATCTTATTGATTCTTTCAAAAAATCAGCTTCTAGTTTCATTGATACATTCTACTGTATCTCTGGTTTCTACCTCATTGATCTCAGCTCTAATCTTGATTATTTCCCTTCTTATGTGTGGAGTTGGTTTGATTTGTTGTTGATTCTCCAGTTTTTTAAGGTGTAGAGACAGCTGGTGTGTTCTGGATTTTTCCATTTTTTTTTGAGGGAGGTTTGGATGGCTATGTATTTCCCCCTTAGGACCGCCTTTGCTGTATCCCATAGGTTTTGGACTGAAGTGTCTTCATTCTCATTGGTTTCCATGAATTGTTTCAGTTCTTCTTTGATCTCCTGGTTGACACAAGCATTCTTAAGCAAGGTTCCTTCGGAACTTTTCCTTGTGATTGAGCTCCAGTTTCAAAGCATTGTGATCTGAGAATATGCAGGGAATAATCTCAGTCTTTTGGTATTGGTTGAGTCCTGATTTGTGACCCAGTGTGTGGTTTATTCTTGAGAAGGTTCCATGTGCACTTGAGAAGAATGAGTATTCTGTTGTTTTAGGGTGGAATGTTCTGTATATATCTATGAGGTCCATCTGGTCCATTGTGTCATTCAATGCTCTTGTTTCTTTATTGATCTTCTCTGCTTCGATGATCTGTCTCTTTCTGAGAGAGGTGTGTTAAGATCTCCTACTATTAATGTATTCATATCAAAATGAAACGGGGCATCACATTACCTGATTTCAAGCTTTACTACAAAGCTGCGATCACCAAGACAGCATGGTACTGACATAAAAACAGACACATAGACCAGTGGAACAGAGTAGAGAGCCCAGATATGGACCCTCAACTCTATGGTCAATTAATCTTCGACAAAACAGGAAAAAATATACAGGGGAAAAAAACAGTCTCTTCAATAAATGGTGCTGGGAAAAGTGGATAGCTATATGTAGAAGAATGAAACTCGACCATTCTCTTACACCGTACACAAATATAAACTCAAAATGGATGAAAAATCTCAACGTGAGACAGGAATCCATCAGAATCCTAGAGGAGAACATAGGCAGTAATCTCTTCGATATCAGCCACAGCAACTTCTTTCAAGATATGTCTCCAAAGGCAAAGGAAACAAAAGTGAAAATAAACTTTTGGGACTTCATCAAAATCAAAAGCTTCTGCACAGCCAAGGAAACAGTCAAGAAAACAAAGAGGCAACCCATGGAATGGGAGAAGATATTTGCAAATGACAGTACAGACAAAAGGTTGATATCCAGGATCTATAAAGAACTTCTCAAACTCAACACACACAAAACAGATAATCATATCAAAAAATGGGCAGAAATATGAACAGACACCTCTCCAATGAAGACATACAAATGGCTAACAGACACATGAAAAAATGCTCATCATCACTAGCCATCAGGGAGATTCAAATCAAAACCCCATTGAGATACCACCTTACACCAGTTAGAATGGCCAAAATTAACAAGACAGGAAACAACATGTGTTGGAGAGGATGTGGAGAAAGGGGAACCCTCTTCCACTGTTGGTGGGAATGCAAGTTGGTGCAGCCTCTTTGGAGAACAGTGTGGAGATTCCTCAAGAAATTAAAAATAGAGCTCCCTATGACCCTGCCATTACATTCCTGGGTATTTACCCCAAAGATACAGATGGAGTGAAAAGAAGGGCCATCTGTACCCCAATGTTTATAGCAGCAATGGCTACGGTCACCAAACTGTGGAAAGAACCAAGATGCCCTTCAACCAATGAATGGATAAGGAAGATGTGGTCCATATACACTATGAAGTATTATGGCTCCATCAGAAAGGATGAATACCCAACTTTTGTAGCAACATGGACGGGACTGGAAGAGATTATGCTGACTGAAATCAGTCAAGCAGAGAGAATCAAGTATCATATGGTTTCACTTATTTGTGGAGCATAACAAATAACCTGGAGGACAAGGGGAGTTAGAGAGGAAAAGGGAGTTGAGGGAAATTGGAAGGGGAGGTGAACCATGAGAGACTATGGACTCTGAAAAACAATCTGAGGGGTTTGAGGGGGGGGGTGGGAGGTTGGGGTACCAGGTGGTGGGTGTTATAGAGGGCACGGATTGCATGGAGCACTGGGTGTGGTGCAAAAACAATGAATAATGTTATGCTAAAATAAATTAAAGAAAAAGAAAAAGAAAAAAGTCATTTTGGTGATCTAACAAGGATATATTTTATTCCTATGTTGAATTTATTATTGTGATAACAAAGTAGCTATACATGAATAAATGATTAACTTCAAAAAAAAAAAGTTGAGGAGGTGAACCATGAGAGACTATGGACTCTGAAAAACAATCTGAGGTGTTTGAAGGGGCCGTGGGTGGGAGGTTGGGGTACCAGGTGGTGGGTATTATAGAGGGCATAGATTGCATGGAGCACTGGGTGTGGTGCAAAAATAATGAATACTGTTATGCTGAAAATAAATAAATAAATTCAAA
Organism: Mustela nigripes; assembly: GCF_022355385.1. Classification (NCBI taxonomy): domain Eukaryota; kingdom Metazoa; phylum Chordata; class Mammalia; order Carnivora; family Mustelidae; genus Mustela; species Mustela nigripes. The sequence continues at coordinate 1,149,442 of NC_081566.1, read as the reverse complement.
AATTGAGGAAAATAAAGAATAAGGAAATAAAGAAAATCTAAAGGGAGGAAAAATTAAGCAAATCTGGGTAGGGTTGGTGGGAAGAAGAAGGCTGGCTCTCCTTGTCTCTACAACATTACAAGTTATCGTCCCTGGAAAATAAATTCTATTAAAAAAGAAGAAGAGTTCCTGAGACCTAGATCCTCTGGTACGCCAGGTGCACAGACACATTTGGGCTGGAAAAGTGTAAGATTCATGCTATCAGAGACACTGCTTCTGGTTTACAAGTTTGCTGAGCCCTGGCTGTGTCCCCTATACAGAGGGAGTAGGTCTGGGGATTTGATGGGCACCGCTGTCCCTTCTCTAGAACTATCCCTGGTCTGTGCTGCTCCTGGATGATTCCTAAAGAAGTTGCAAGGTGGGGACTGGCAGGCAGATCCTGGCTTAGCCTTCACTTACCGGGAGCAGACTGCCCGACCCCCACCTCGTGCCATGGAGAGTCTCCTTCTGCTCAGGCTGCTGAACCCGCTGGACTGGACATTCTTCTCAGTTTCCACGGAGTTTTCCTTCTTGTGTCCCCCTTCTTAATGGTTGAGAATGTCCTGTGGCTATTGCTGGTGTCTCAGGGTCTCTTTGAGAACAGAGGGTGTCGGGCACCAGAGAGGTCAGCCAGATCTGCACCAAAGTCCTGGCTCTAGCACTTGCAAGGAGGTCCATGATCTCAGTTCCCTCCCCTATTAAAAAAAATGGAATAATAATACTTAATGTCCCAAGGTTGTCGTTGGCATTGACACCAGATCATGAATATCAGAATTTAACACATCGTTGGTGCTCAGTAAAGACTGGTTTCTTTTCTTCTACCAGATGGGCTGTGGGCCTGTTAGTCTCTAGATAAGTTGATGTTTACAGGGTGGCAGTATCTGTGCCATCTGTAGTAATTTAATACTGATGAAGAACTCAAACAAAATGAAAGGTACAAATGTATGGCACAGATCTGGTTTGGGACTTTTGACATCCCAGTTTCATTCTGTTTTGGATTTAGAAAACAAATAGTTTTTGTTCAGCCCTACACTACTTTTTAAATAAATAAAACCCCCAAATCTTTAATTTAGTTGGTTACATATGACAAGAAAAATGCCTTCTTTTTTATAATTTGTATCGCTTTAGTTCCCTTGATTTTTGATTCATATGGAGCTTTTGTTTAAATCTCTCCGTCCACTCCCACACTTGCGCGCTCTCTCTCTCTCTCTCTCTCTCTCTCTCACACACACACACACATACACACACACACCCTAGTATATTGCCAAAAGCAAAACTGACCGGTTTTCTTATTAAACTGATGCCTCCATACAATGATCTCTAAGCTAAAAGAAGAGATTGTCTTTGGTGAAGAAAAGCCTGTATAATTTTTTTTTCTACCATGTTTGGCAGAATTAACTTGCTAGAGCCTGATTGCTTAGGCCCGCAGTAGGAGGAATGGTTAGGTGACAGGTGGCAGCGTAGGTCAGCTGTCGGCTGTGATCATTACCTGAAAATAGACCACTTCCCTATGACAGTGAATTCAGGTTGATACCATTGAAAGAGTGGTTCCAGTTTGGATAATTCTATGATGTTGAGCAAATCATTTCACCTCTATAAGCTCAGTTTTCCACCTCTAAAATGAAGCATTTGGCTTAAGTGATTTCTAGGATCTCTTCCAGCTCTGAAATTCCAGGGTTCCTTGAATCCAAAAGAGGTAGCGCAACAAAAATCAGCTGTCAGGAGCAACGATGGAGGCCAGACGAGCCAGCCTGAGAGTACGAAGACCGTGAACTTATAACAGATCTGGAAGAGCAAAGGCCATGTTCTCCGGAGGCTGAGGCCGGGCAAACTGAGGTTACGGAGGAGATGCTGTAGAATGGGCAAGGGGGATACGCCATCGTAACCTCTTCTCCGGCGTTTGATCTCTGTGTTTTATACTCCCTCTGCTGTTGCAGCCAACAGTCTCATGGGTCTGAAGATGAGCCACTGACGTGCTAGTAAAGGGTAAAGTGTCACGGAGTAGTAACCATAGGCACAGCAGCACACCCAAATAGGATAATTGGAAATAATGTGATTAGATCCAAATCGGGGAAGTGACCGTGACAGTGAGGAGGCATCCACTGAGCAGAGTGAAGTCAGCAAAGACAACTTTCAGAGCACGGAGCAAATATTGAGATCTTTCCCGATAAAGAAAGATGGGAGGCGCTAAGGGAGCGTCACGTGGCATTGGCAAGTCAGTTGGCAAGTGCAAGTGAGCATGTGTGCACACGCAGGTGTGTGGACGTGTGGTTGCCTGTGTGTGTGTTCTCAGAGTGGAACAACATCTCCGCGAACCAGGATCTTCCTGCCTCTCCACATTTGACTCATTTTCAGTTGAATCGGATCTTTAGAAAGCTGATTCTTCTATGGGCTAAAATACAGATCTCTAGAGCGTCTCCTCATTGGTCCTTGCTTTATTTCCAAGACCACAGAAGCTGGAACTTAGAGTCTTTCTGACTTTGAAGACAGTTGGTATGTACCTGGAGAATCTCTTTTCTTCATTCATAGTTTCCATCTCCCCTTCATGTTTTAGTATCCAAATCCTTCACCACCAGAATTCCCATTTCCACAAAGGTGGCCTTCGTTAGCCATACCGGGTCCCTTACTTCTGTCTTCAGGTCCGTCCCAGCTTCTGTGCGGGGGTGCACTTCCTTGCTTGGCTCCGTTATCACGTAAGACATATGTACATGTGTACGTATGCAGGTTTCAGCCAGCAGGTCATATGGGGAAAGGGCTGCGTGCCGCTCTGCAAGGTTGGCACCGCCATAGAGTCCGTGAGCTCCGAGGGCTGTCTCCACCAGTTCCAGACTGAGAATGTCAGGTGCCCGCAGCTCACTTCTCTGAAAGGTCATAACACTTGGGCGCTGGCACCACCAGGCAATTGTTGCCAGTCCCATTAAATGCTTACCCTTGAACCATTCCACAGACCAGTTTGTCTGTACAGCCTCTAGCATTAGACTCTGGGAAGAAAACTCGGAGTGTGTTATTTTAGGCAAATTTCTCTATACACAATGCTCAGTACACAATGCTCACAATGCTCACAAGCAGCTTAATACTCTGGGAGGCCATGGGTGTGGAAGCACAAGGAACTAAGCTCAGATTTTATTTCTGCCACTTACTCTTTTGTGACCTTGGGCTTTGGGAGGATTAAATTAGATAATAAGGCTTAAATGTCTGGCCTGGTCTGTGATACTTGGTGGTTTCATGGCCACTGTTAACCACGCTTCTCCCTCTCTGTGGGATCCCATTCGACATTGTATTTCTTGAGACTCCTTGGAAACCTCGAAACAACACATTTTTATATCCTCATTTGAAATATGATTTCCTGGCTGTGAAGCAGATCCTGTTATCCGGGACACCTGCCTTCTTCTGCACGTCCTCAGCAGTGTAAATTACTCACCGGGGTGATCAGTGTTCTCTGGGCGTGGGCTCGGTCTGGCTGTCCCGCTGCACATGTCATCCGCGCGTGCGCTTAATTGTCAGTGTCCGTCGCGTGATTCTGAATTAGCTGCGGTGCAATGAGCAGAAGGTCGTTTGTCATCTGGCCGAGGCAGGGCGAGAACTCCGATTGGGGCGCTGAGCAGGGCTGCTGACTCTCAAAGTCCTTGCCGCTCTCTGATGCTCTTGAAAATCTGGAGGAAGATCAAAAAAAAAAAAAAAAAAAGGCAAAATAGATTTCACTTTTTCTTTAACGCTTTTATCATAACAGGATTTATTGTTTCATATATTTGGTGTCTTTTTTTTTTTTTTTTTAAATCTGGTGTCTTGCTTTAAGGGTCATGGTACCTTAGAAGGACTGTGTTCATCACGGCTCAGTGCTCAGCCTTGCCATCAAAGAGCTTAAAGCAGCCAAAAATAAGGTGGGTGATCTGACATCAGTGGAAATGGAACTGACAGCCAAGATGACAGCCAGGACGGCCCGAGACTTGCAGGAAGTAGGACAAGAGCTCTTAATTCACCACGGTGTTGGGTCCCAGTCAGCTTTTCTCTGCCAAATGGTATAATGTGGCGCTTCCGACAGAGAGGCTGTACTACCAGGCTCACTGGGTTCAATCCTGACTCCGGCCCTTCCCTGTTGTGTGACGTCGAACAAATAACGGAGTCTGTTGCCTCTTGCATCACATAGAGTTGATAATACAACTTACCTCCTAGGGTGGTTGTGAGAGTTAAATGTAGCAATCTGTGGAAGGTACTCTGCTTTGTTGTTTTGTTTTTAATTCAAGTCCATTGAGCCGACATACAGGACACCCTTAGTTTCCCACGTAGAGTTCAGTGATTCGTCAGCCGCATAGGACACCCGGTGCTCATCATGTCACAGGCCTTCCTTGCTACCCGTCACCCGGTCACCCCATCGCTGCACCCGTGCCCCTCCCGCAGCCCTCCGTTTGTTTCCTAGAGTTAAGAATCTCTCACGGTTTATCTGTCTCTCTGATTTCTTTTCATTCCATTTTCCCTCCGTTCCCCTCGGATCGTCTGTGCCGCTTCTTATCCTCCGCATGTGAGTGAAACCATGTGATAGTTGTCTTTCTCTGACTGAATGATTTCGTCCGGTGTTATACCCTCCAGTTCCACCCGTGTCGATGTAAATGGGAAGAACTCGTCCTTTCTGACGGCTGAGAAATGCTCCATTGTGGGTACGTGATGTATATATACACCTTCACTCATTCATCTGTGAATGGACAGCTCGGCTCTTTCCCTTGTTCGGCTGTTGTGGACCATCGGGTGCACGTGCCCCTGTAGATCACTATGTTTGTATCTTTGGGGAAAATACCCGGTAGTGCAATGGCAGCTCGGTTCTTCACACCTTGAGGGAACGCCCTCGCTTGCAGTCTGTGGAAGACACTTTGATCGCGCCTGGCACATACTCAGTTTTATGTGTAAGATCCCGGTATGGTCTAAGAGACTCTTAATCTCAGGAAACAAACTGAGGATTGCCAGGGCGTGGCTAGGGAGAAGGAGGCTGGGTCATGGACACTGGGGAGGGGCTGTGCTGTGGTGCGTGCTGTGAATTGTGTAAGCCTGACGGTTCACAGGCCTGTACCCTTGCATGGAGCACTGGGTGTGGTGAAAAAATAACGAATACTGTTTTTCTGAAAATAAATAAATTAATTAAAAAATAATACATTATATGTTAATTAAAAAATTAAAAAATGAAATAAAATGCCTTAAAAAAATCCCATTATGGTCAAGCCTCTGACACAATCCCTAAGCTCAGAGGGATGTGTCAGCTTCCACTCCACCATGAGCTCCTCTACTGCCGAGACTTCTTTCTTACTTTTGTTAACTAATATAGCCAATATTATTGATACTTTAGGATGGTCCAAGCATTGCTGCAGATGAACAGAGGCAAATAATTCTAGTAGAGTCCACGTCGCCAGTGCTCACTCTGTCTTCGTGTGAATTCCCGCGCTGGCTCTCGTTTCTGCCGCATGAACTGTGGAGAGTGAACTCGGTCCCTTTCTGCCCGGCTGCTGCCCCCTCGTGTGAAGACGGTTCTAAGGCCTTAGCTCGGCCTTTTCTGACTAAACAGGTGCGGAGCTTCCCGTGGCTGCCCCGGTGGTGGGTGGTCGCCCGCTGTGTTTCCGGAGCCCCTTCCGCAGCCACAGCAGCAAGGAGCGAGCTGGTTGGACGTTCCCTGACGGCACTGGGGCTCGAGTGCTGTGCCCGGGAGCCTGCTGACTGCCACCTGCCTTCTGGCGTGGCCTCCTTGCCCTGCTCTGGAATGAGCCTCCACGTGTCCTAGCTTTCCTTCGAGCGTATTCTCCAGCTCCATCAGCTCCTGCCTCCTTCTCCCGTTCTGCCGCTGGCACCCTCCCCAGGCCTCCCCTAGTTGACCTAACTGGGCCTACCCAGCCCATAACGTGGTGGGGTTAAATCACTTTTAAGTTTTCATTTGTTGTAAATGCTTTGCTCTAGTTGTCCCGAACTCCTTGGCCTCTGAGCTAGACTTCCTCATGGCCAGCAAGGAAGCAGAATAAGTGCTGCATATCACACACACACACACACGTGTACGCAGTGATGTTTACTTAAACCATGCCACCATGCTCTTGTATCACTTAGAATTTTTATTTATACTTTTTCAAGGAACTCTTTTAGACTTTTTAGCAATAGACTTTCAATCCCGTGTCACTCTTATAATAAATAAAAATCAATCCCATCATGTTTCAAAACCTTATTCTTAAACTGCTCACATTATATATCAATAAAATGCTTCAAGAGTGAACCTCCTTGCTGGAGGTTCTAGACTTGCAGGTTTGATCGAGGACTTCATCAGCTCAGGCGTCCTCTTCTCGCTGTCCTCTGCCTGCAACATCCCTGAGAGACATTTTCAGGCAGAGGTTGATTTGTTCATAGCAAATGAAGCTTAGGATTCCCAGGCCCTCACTAGCAAGATCGCCTTCCTTTTCCTGCATAGACAACCACCTTATAGAATTTTATCATATGCAAATGTGATCACAGGATAAGTAGCCACACAACTTAGGGAAACATTGGAAAAATTCACGTCAGGCATCTAAATAATAAAACCATTACATTACACTTTGGATTGTCGTATTTGTCAATTTTTAAAAATTTATAACTTGTTATGATTTATTTTCTCCTTTTTTTTTCCCCAAAGATTTTATTTATTTGTTTGACAGAGAGAGATCACAAGTAGGCAGAGAGGCAGGCAGAGAGAGAGAGGCGGAAGCAGGCTCCCTGCTGAGCAGAGAGCCCGATGCGGGACTTGATCCCAGGACCCTGAGATCATGACCTGAGCCGAAGGCAGCGGCTTAACCCACTGAGCCACCCAGGTGCCCTATTTTCTCCTTCTTAATAACTATTCACTGTTGTACCTAATCATATTCACAAATTTATACTGTGTTTCCTAGAGAGAATTCTCCAAGTTACGTAAATCCAGGGATCAATAATATCCACGTTTGCCCTATTCTTAGTTGCAAGTTTTGGGTTTAAATGTAAATGGTTTTGGTTTAAATTTAAACTGGCAGATGTCGGCCAGTGGTGCCGCTCACATCATCACGGTGGTAACACTAGTTTTTATGACTTAGGGGTGTAATTTTGATCTGTGTAGCTTCTTCGGCATTGATGGAGTTATTCCGAGGCGTGTTGAAGTACACCATGATTTCATTAGCATTTTCTATTTGACTGTGCTCAGTTTTGTTTTCTCCTTAAATTGAAAGTGTTGTTGGAAGTTAAGGAACTTCTCTTCAAAGTCAGCTGGAAAGCTCTGATGAATTGAAGTTCTGCCAGTGCTTGAATTAGTCACACTAGCCCCTCATTGCTTTAAAAACCTTTTCATATAATCCCAATGATTTGGGCATTTTTTCCTGCCTTCAGTTGATATATGCTAGCCAATCATTTAACCTTTTATTTTTAATAATTTTGAGCTTATAAGAAGTGAAAAAAATGGCATGAAGAACACTTGTATACTCTTTCTCCAGATTCTTCAATTATTACATCAGTTACGTCAACGGATTCATCATTCCCCAACTCCCTGTATTTAGGCATATCATTGTCCTCAAGCGTCGAGAGTAAATGAAAGACATGCTGTCCTGTTGCACCGTAAGGCTTCCATACGCATTCGCTGAAAACAAGCCCACTCTGCTGTGGAGCTCCTGTACGACACGAAAACCAGGGAATTGCACAATGCTACCATGCTGCCTGTTCCAGTTCTGCTGATTGTCCCCTTTCTAAGGTCCAGGAGCCATCAAGGGGGGGGGCACAGTGCATTTCCCTGCCATGTCTCTTGGTCTGCTGACCTGGACTGGTGTCTCAGACTCTCTTTCATGAACTTGAAGTGTTAGATGTGTTAGATGTGTCCAGACAAGGTACTTTGGAGAACATCTTTCATTTGGGGTTTGTCTCATGTTTTCTCATGATTAGATTGAGCTTTTGCGTCTTTGGCTGGAATATCTCAGAAATGATGCTGGTTCATCTCAATGCATCATTTCAGCTGGCACATGATTCCTGTAGATATTAATTTTACCATTTGGCTAACATTGTGTCTTCCAGGCTTCTCCATTGTGAAGTTAACAAATATGTTTTAAGTTCTTATATGGATTTTCTGGGAGTACACTCTGAAATTATGTAAATATCCTGTTTCTCATGAAAATTTTAGCCACTAGTTTTAGCTTCCATTGAATGCCTACTGTCTTTATAAATAAACTTACTGGAACACAACCAGGCTTATTCTTTTATGTAATTTGTGTTGCTGCTTCTTTGCTAAAAAAAAGATTTGAGTATTTGTGACAGAGACCAAATATTGCCACAAATCCTAAATTATATACTATATGACTTTTTTACAGAAAAGCATATTGACTCTTGCTCTTCTAAGCCTGGAAATCTGTATTTTAACAAGTGTATTTATATTTTAAAACACTGCAGCAGTGTGTGATATTTTCCTCTGTATTCCTGCAGCCTGTGCTTTATTACTATGTATCTCTTCAGCTATATAACTTTATGTGCTCTTTTACATCTTACCTTGTAAGAGTTACATCTTAATTTTATAAGATTTACAAAAGCAGATGGTAAGATTAATGTATCTCTGAAATACTACTGTAAAGACAGTACAGAGAGTGGTATGCTAACATGGATTTTCAGTAAATTCTCTTTGATATTATGGTTTGTTGAAAAACTTCACAAATATGAGTAGAAGGAACTAGAATAGTACTCATAATTTTGAGCTTGATTCTCTGACTCTGAAGTCCTCCAATCTGTTCAAATAATGCTATCAGATCAGGGTACTAGAGGTCAGCTTTGAGTTTCTTTCTTTCTTTCTTTTTTTCTTTTTTGTTTTTTTAGCTTTGAGTTTCCTATCCCTGATTTCAAAACACAAAATGTCTCACAATCTCACCATATCCTAATCAATAGTACCACGTTTCTTAGTCTGGCGTTCAAGAGCCATCATGAGCTGGACCCATTGTCTGATCATTAAAGGAAGATGTGGAGGCAGAAGTGGTCCTGGAAAGGGAGAAATTATAAGGGTTTTCCAGCATGTTCTGCTCCTGGCCGTCCCTTTCTCAATGCCTTGGACAGCCCAGACTATCTGCTCTTCACCATACATTGCCCATATCTAGGTTTCTCTTTAGATCATACATACAATCCTTTGGACACACTTTGTACTTTATCTGTATCTCTCTTGGGGAAACTTTTTCTTTTATTTGGTGGTGGGGGGGGACTTGCCTTTTTCTATCTTGAACTATGGTTCACTGTATCTGCCCCACTACTTTGTAAGGTGGTTGGGGATACACTTTGTATCTGATCGCCCTTGGTAGTACACTGTTTACCTGGTAACAGATCCTCAGTAAGCAGTCATCGAGAACCCCCGGTTGTGAGTAGTGCAGCTCTGTGGAAAGCTGGTATTTGTCTTGGGATCTTTGAGTCCATTTGCTGTAGGATCTGAAGCTAACTGGAGAAGTTTCAGGCCACTTTGTGGTCCTGTTCCCTGTTGCTGTGTCTCTGAAAGCCTGTAGCAGGAGCGTCATGAGCTGTGGGAGGTAACGACCACAGAGCACTATTCGCTGACCTTGGATGTCTTACGGAGAAGACAAGATGAAGTTAGTTTGCCTATTATTAACTCCTCCTGTTTCGAGTACAGCAACAAGCTCTTTGCCAGTTAAGGGGTTCTTCCCACTGTTATCAGCAGTGCTTTAATTTGACTTTTTCCAGATGCGGAGAGCTGCGAACAGAAAAAAGAGACAAGTATAGGTCAGGGGGAGGGTATCCAAGGCAAAATAGCAAAAAGGAAAGAGACAGACATCTGCACAGACAGACCTAGATTTCAGTCTCAAATTTGCAGAATGCTAAGAAATTTACATGACTTGGAGACCCAGTTTGCTAATCGGTTGGATGGGAATGATAACTACGTGGTGTGGTAGTTACTAATTAATGTAAAATGCCTGGGGTAGGTGTTTAAAAACTTACTGTTGTTTGAAGGTGCTTTGGAGAGACTGGCCAAAAGAAAGGACACACTAAAGAGAGAGACTGCATCTATACTTAAATAAATTATTTTCTTTTAAAGATTATTAAATTAGACTTTCTAAATTATGGAAACAGATTTATTTATTTATTAAAGATTTTATTTATTTGACAGAGATCACAAGCAGGCAGAGAAGCAGGCAGATGGTGGGTGGGCGGGAAGCAGGCTCCCCACTGAGCAGAGAGCCCGATGCGGGGCTTGATCCCAGGACCCTGACTGAGACCATGACCTGAGCCGAGGGAGAGGCTTTAATCCACTGAGCCACCCAGGCGCCCCAAAATTATGGAAAGAGATTTAAATGGGAGCTGGAAGGTACAAGGTCCAGAGCACAGCTGAGAAAGCACTCGGATAACCAGAGAAAGACAGCTTCCCCGTTAGAGAGCGGGCAGTGATGATGTGGTGAGCTTGCAGTGCTCACGGTGGAGAACTGAGGGCATTTCTGCTTCATGGCCTTGATAGTCTCCATTAAGTAAAAGGCAAGGTCGTCTGTGAATAATGAGGAGGAACGGGGGTGGGGGAGAGGACTTGATGTAGCTACTGGAGGTTAAATAACAACGGATATGGGTTCATTTGGTGTTAAGCTTTTACCCTGTGAAAACTTTGAAAAGACAGTAAGGTAGCAGAAGTTGTGGCAGGTGGTCCAAGGGTTGGGCTGTGGGACCCAGGTCGAATAAGGAGAGCGGTGTAGACAACAGTAACCTTTGGAAGGGAGAAAGGACTGGAGGCTTGTGGGGATCCGGAGCAGGTGAAGTGGTAGGGATTGGATGAGAGACCCAGGAAGGAGACTGCATCTGGACAGTCGTGTGTCTGAACTGAAGATCTCAAAAATGGTGCCATGAGTCCAGGGCGTGGCTGTGGGAGGGCGTAGCTGACGTGGTGGGGGGAGAGGCCTGGTGATGGGGAGGCCAAGGAATTGATCTGGAGGCCTTGACTATGTGAACGCAAAAGCCATTCTGAAGTGCAGCATGATGGATAATAAAGAGGTAACTGAGTAAGAGTTCTTCAAGGAGCAATGGCTATAGGGTGTGGGGCCACAGGAGAGGGGACAGATGAAAAAGGAGGACACTTACAGAGGTCGAGGGTCACCTGGATATTTAGAGAATAAATCCGGGGTGCTTCCAGGGACACTCTGGCCCGCCCCACCCTCCCTGCAAACAATCATCCTTTCTGTTGATTGAGTTCCAGCCTGCCATCGCTCTGTGTCTGCCTCTGTTGTGAAAATCGACGCTTCCTTCATCCTAGATTCTGGTCGGTAAATTGGTAAATGCTCCTTCCTGGCTTTGGTGCTTGAAGCGGTGACTGGTTTCTGATTCTTCCTGTCCCTCGAACCCAATACTGTCCTTACTTCTGCTGTCCACTTGCAGTTCAGGTTTGGCTGTAAATCCCAGTGACTTGTGTCTGATTCTAGTCAATGAAACAGCCCCCGATCAAGAATTTTGTGAAGACTCTGGTACAACACATACTCCAAAAAATCCTCCTCTTGTGGTGGGAGGAAGGGCACGTGAGTATTTCTCAGCAGGTGCATAATTACGCTGTGGATGGCCTGCGACCCGTTCCCCCCACACTACCCAGAACGGCTTCTCTTCATGAGCTCATGATACACGTCCTTGCCGGAAGGTCATTTTGAGCTAAATGGTTAGGATGATCAAATGGAAAAATTACTGGAAAAGACTCCACTCATGTAATTGTTAACATAATAAAGTTTCAAAATTAGATATCAAATAGCGCAGCAGTGTTTTGTTTCTTAAAGTGATATTAATTTGCCTTGGGAATCTGTATATTTTCTTAACATGACTCTGCCCCATCTTGAAGATCCCTTTTCGTAAGCAATTATCCTTAAATATCGAAACAAGTGCTTAAGGTGTGTAGTAACGGTTTCGAGAGCACTCAGAAGACACTTGCCCATGGACTGCTACACAGCCGACTCACTGACTTGAATGTAGTCTATTTACTGCAAGTGTTCTGCTAGTCCACAAAGAACTAAATTCCTCTCAACAGTGAAGTCCCATGCATTGACCTGAAGAACTAATTCTTATCATCTCCTTCACCACAAGGCATGCAAATTCTGTGGAGCAGTGCATATAGTTTGAAAAAGTGTAATCACTACTAAAATGTCCTTTATTATTGATATAGAACCCTATTATTTTTGTAACAAAAGCTTCTGAGTGAAAAGCCCAATAAAATCCTTTTGGCTGGCAAGATTTACATAAGACTGTATCAATTATGTGTGAGTGGCTTTCATGGACAAGAGGAAACTGGTGTTTATGATTTCTGTTCTAGACTACCCATTTCACTTTCTTTTGCCTTCAGCAGACCTGTGAGTCATAGGGACTTGACAGGCAGGGTGAATTTAACCTTTATTCCCTACTGTCTACATATGATCATTGTAATTTCCTATTAATATTTGGTAGGTCCACACTGGTGCTGGCCAAAGAGTGGTGGATAAGAAAAACAAATCCAAACAAACAATTACTCTATTCTAGTGAGGGTAGATTGCTTCTGCTTCCATGAAGAATGGTAACCGATGTAATCAACTTGCTACCAGTTAGCCAAATGGTCCTTACTGTGTGACGCCATACTGAATCCTTAGAGTTGATCGCAGTAGTTAACAAATTGAACATTCAGTTCTTGTAGACTGCAGGTCAAAGAAGAACATGTTGATGACATCCCTCTACCTGTGTGATTTTTGGGCCATGGCTCATTGCTGCCCTACCTTCTTTGAACTGATCATGCTCAATCAACTTTCTGTATCCTAAGTCTGACCTATTAAATCATGTTAACTTCAGGAACATTTCCTTCAACAAAGGATGGAAGAGGGAGCAAGAATAGAAGTTCAGTTAAAAAAAAAAACTTAGTTCAGTTTCTTACCCAAGGTCTTCAAGCCACATCTAGGACCCCTGCAGTAAGTAAACACGCATTCAAATGTTTTCTTGATATAGTGCATAGACCCTTTATGTCAGCATGCCGTGGTCATTAAACACCTGGTTGGGAGTAGCCAAGTGGACTGAAGAGAGACTTGAGATGTAAGAATTCATTTTAAGTGAGAACTGTTCATCTAGTTAGAGGTTAAACACTCAGGTGACAGGAGGGCCATGTGGTGACATGAGTGACAGGGATTGGGTAGGGACGGGGTTACCCGCAGAGCCTGTAGTACTCTCTTCAAAGAGGCAGCTTCTCTCTTCCAGACTCTCACTAATAATGAATACTTGGGTCTAATGCTCATGTTTCCACTATTTTGTTCTCAAGAAAAGACAAATTTGGAAATCTGGGTTTTTTTAAATATGAAAAAATCTAACTCTTTATAGACCAAGTAGGATATTGCAAAAGTCTAAACCCGGCCTAGGACCAACAGTTTGTAACTTCTGATTCAGGTGTAAGAAATCGGGCGAATAAGGAAAGGGCAAATTAGAAGATAGTTGTGCAAAATAGGTGAAGGTCGATAGAGAAAATATTTGCTTCTTTCAACCAGTGTATTTTATAACTGGTGGAGATTAATATCAGGAATTGTGACTGAAGAGATCCAAAAATTTAGAAGTTGGATTGTCATTCTATCCAGACATCATCATACATCACTGCCCTCCCAAATTTCTTTCTAAAAAAATGGAAATTTTGCTTTAGGAATTTATATATTCCTCAAAGTCCATTTTCATGAATACCCAAAATGCTTCTTTATGATACTGCCATGTATTTGCTTTCCATAATTTGATGTTAGAAAATTTATTGATAGAACATTGTTGTTTTCATAAATGTACCCCTGTGAGCCTTGAAAATATTCTTTTTAAATATGCATCTTTTTTTATTATGCTCCATTAGCCTTGAAAATAGTCTATTTCTTTTTTGTCCCTTTAGACTACTAAAATCTGCTCGGTTATCAATTTATTCAACACCTTTATGTTTTTAAGATCTCATTTATTCCATGCAGTTTTTGTGCCAATCTGTGTTAGATGCCGAGAAAACCACAAGAAAAAAGTGTGGTCTCTGTTCCCAGATGAGATACTTGTGATCTGAAAGGAGAGTTCGACTTACTCAGGTCTGACTTTTAGGGAAAAAGATGTGATTTTTGGAGAGAGGCGAAGTAGACCCATAATGACATAGATTTTCATATTCATGGGTACGTGAATATGATATATATTTATGGTTCTTTACCAGATAAGTATGTACTTTGAAAAAGGCAAATAGCACACTAAAAAAGCAAGTTATTCTTTCGCTGTTTCCTCTAAGATAAAGTTCTATCGAGATGATATATGTACAGAGATGGTTTATTATAAATTTATTATCAGCTATCCAATAAAATATATGACCTTAAAGGTGAAGGTTCTTCTCACCTTCCCAGGCTCAGTCTTTGTATCTTTCTCCTGCTTCCTTCCCTGGGCATTCATCTAACTCCACTGCTGGAAGTGCAGTTATTTATTTGTGTTTATGTTGACTCAACCCCATCTAGGACAACTACATGCAACAGGTGAATGTGTGGTTGATGAAATTCTCTTGCTTCTTTGCTTCTTTGTGGGGGAACATTTAAGGATGAAACCCAAGGCTAAAGATGAGGATTCTGAATCTCTCAGGAGTTTGAGATGTGCTGACACTGTCGGTATTTTAGCTCCCCCTGTACTGCGCCACGCAGCCAGAAACTGCCCACTCCTCTCTAGATTTGCACTCCTGGGCTCCCTCCATGCATTCCCGCAGAAGGACAGAGTCTCCGAGGGCAACTTTGGGGGATTATCTATGGGAAGTAGCCATTGTCTTGTGAATGAACTTGAACAAAAGATTCAATTTATCATTGTCTAAGGAACACGGTAAAATACTTCGTCTTCCATACAGTTCTCGGAAGTCTTCTGAAAGCCTGAGGTCCCCAGAGAGTGGGTCTGAGCTTCTGTGGTTCCCAGCACCTTTGTGCCACATCAGCCACATTTTATTTGTGAGGTGCGTCCACGTACTGAACTGCACAGCATGGGGAGTACTCAGGTATCACGGCTTGCGGTTTACCCCGCACACCGTTATTTTGGTAGCCTTTACTCTTGAAAGAAAAGACAACTTGGGAAGGAAATGGACTGAACTCATCACTGAACAATGTTGTTCAAATACTTGAATATCAAACACAAGAGCTCACCACACCTTTCCTTACATCTGTGTTGAAGGGCAGTATCTTAAAGGTGCAAAGCAGCGTTTCATTAATTTACTTTGGGAGGCAGAACTGAGTGCATGAAATTCCATCTCCGTGTGTTTGGGGAAGTGAGGACTGTTGTAACTGTGCTGCTCGGTAAGCAACAATTCAACAGTCAAAACCTCTTTTGAGGAAAATCTATATTTAAATTTAATGAGGTAAAAATTAAATGTTATTTTTAGTATAACAAGTAGAACACTTGTAGCCCACTTGGCACTATAGATAGGGAAACTCTGTGTCTAGAGACATAGTTTTGGACATGGGTTTTGGAGCCTGAAACAAAACGTGGGGAAATGATACAAAAATATACCACCCTTTGCAGATTTTACAGTTTATGACCATACAGACACATTGCTAGGGTCTTTCTCAAGGCTTTGGAAGGGCTGTGCAACGTGGCACCTGAAACTTGTTTCATACTGCCACTGGCAACGCTTTAAGAAAAGTAGCAACAATATTCATTTTATCTTCACCATAGAAAGAGAAAGGTTTTGGGGATCCTGAACTCTGAAGGTCTCCATCGGGAGCCTCTGGGATTCATCTGTTCACATTTGAGGTATACAGAGGATCAATTAGTAAAAAATTGCATAGTTGTGACTCTTACTCCAGAAGGGTAGGTTGGAACTTTTTTATCCTTTTACAAAAGGATGCGTTAAAGATAGAGTGGGTGGCCTCACTCATCAGCTATTCCTGGGCCCGATTCCGAATCTTGACCCTGGATATCTCACCACTTCATTGCAGAGAAGCATGACAGAAAGAAAATTCAGGAGAGAGGATAACAACCTTAGCATCTTCCCTTGAGACCTTCTCGGGGATACGACTGATTCTCTTCCAAAACGGAGGTGAGCCCAGGCCCATCTTTCATTCAGTGCAGAAAGAGAAAATTTAGAGAGGAATGTTATTCTCTGAGTAGAGGTGCTGAGAGCAGGCTCAAAAGAACATGCCTGGATGATGAAATCATTGCTCTCTATCCTGCCACCCAGTTCAGTTTTTCTTCATAGTACAAATCCCTCTGAAATTATTTTCGTTAGTTTAGTTCATGCTTTTCTGTCTCCCTCACTAGTTTCCGTGAGACTCTGGACCTTGTCTGTCTTGTCTAATGATGCAGTCCATCTGCCTAAGATAGTGTCTGGCCATAATAGACTTTCCTACCATATTTTCCCAATAGTTAAATGATAAGTACCCACAGAATGCCTTTGTGGGCCTAGATGGATGGGGACGAGAAGGGTGTGACCTCTCAGAACATCTCATAATCTGTCTCCCTGTGACTGTTCCAGTGGACTTTGGAGTCTCTGGCTGGATAACAGAAAACACAAAGTCTGGATCAGAGGATGGTAAGAGACTTTACCAGTCTCATATTCACTGCTTCCATCATATCAAGCTCGACTCTAGAATAAATATTCCCGAAGCTGGTATATTTTATATATTTTACCACTTAGTTACACCTTCAGTTCTCTCCCAGGTGTATTCCTTCCATGACCAGGTGTCTGCATCCCGCAATCAGCAGTGGTTCCCACTTTGTGCCTCCTGGAGCATCATGCTTGCTCTGGGGTTACCTGAGGGGCTGCCAGGGAGGGTGGGGAAGGCACCAGAGCCCCGAGCCATTGATTCTCTCCTTTGATCGGGGAACTTCTGCTTTGAGTTGTTTTGTTTTGTTCTTCTCCATATGGTTGGACTTGATGCCCATGATCTGAAGGTTTTAGCAAAAAATTTGAACGCTATTCATCTTTGACCTCATTGTTTGGCTCTGAAAATCTCACATGCTTTTATGTAATTTTAAATGTCCGAGTGCCCTGAAAGCACTTCAAATTTGAGTATTTCCTTCCACAGTGTTTGGTACTTGTGCATTAAAATCCAATTAATTATGTAATTCCATTACACATATAAAGGAAACATAATGCGTTTTTGCTTATTTGTACCTGAATCACAAAGGAGCTATGACTTCTACCAAAAAAAAACCAGGATGTGTCTATACTTTTTCCTAGAAATTAAAAAAAAAAAAAGTAAGGGCAGACTGTCGGATAATATATTATCTATCATGAAGTTTTTAAAAAATTAACATATAATATATGATTTTGGGGGGGGGTACAGGTCTGTGAATCATCAGTCTTACACAAAATTCACAGCACGCACCATAGCACATACCCTCCCCAGTGTCCCTCACCCAGCCACCCATCCCACCCAGCCTTCCCCTCCATCAACCTTCAGTTTGTTTCCTGAGATTAAGAGTCTCTTATTGTTTATCTCCCTCTATGGTTTCATCTTGTTTCATTTTTCCCTCCCTTTCCCTATGATCCTGTGTCTTGTTTCTCAAATTCTTCATATTGGTGAGATCATACACTTGTCTTTCTCTCATTGACTTATTTCACTTAACATAATACCCTATAGTTCCATCCACATTGTTGCAATTGCAAGATTTTGTGGGTTTTTTTGATGGCTCCATAGTATTCTGTTGCATATATATATATCACATCTTTATCCATTCATCTGTGGATGGACATCTAAGCTCTTTCCATTGTTTGGCTATTATGGACATTTCTGATATAAACATTTGGGTCACGTGCCCCTTTGGATCACTACATTTGTATCTTTGGGATAAATACCCAGTAGTACAATTGCTGGGTCATAGGGTAGCTCTATTTTCAAATTTTTGAGGAACTTCCATACTGGTTTCCAGAGTGGCTGTACCAGCTTGAATTCCCACCAACAGTGTAGGAAGGTTCCTCTTCCTCCACATCCTCGCCAACACCTGTTGTTTCCTAACTGGTTAATTTTAGCCATTCTGACTGGTATGAGGTGGTATCTTACTGTGGTTTCAATTTGCATTTCCCTGATGTGGAATGATGTTGAGCACTTTTTCATGTGTCTGGTGGCCATCTGGATGTCTTTTGCCCTGTTCTTGTTTGGATTATTTGTCCTTTGGGAGTTGAGTTTGATAAGTTCTTTCTAGATTTTGGATATTGGCCCTTTATCTGATATGTCATTTGCAAATATCTTCTCCCACTCTGACAGTTGTCTTTTGGTTTTGTTGACTGTTTCCTTTTCTGTGTAAGAGCATTTGATCTTGATGAAATCCCAACACTTCATTTTTTGCCCTTGCTTCCCTTGCTTTTGGTGATGTTTCTAGGAAGAAGTTGCTGCGGCCGAGGTCAAAGAGGTTGCTGCCTGTGTTCTCCTCAAGGATTTTGCTGGATTCCTTTCTCATATTGAAGTCCTTCATCCATTTTGAGTCTATTTTTGTGTGTGGTGTAAGGAAATGGTCTACTTTCATTCTTATGCATGTGGCTGTCCCATTTTCCCAACACCATTTATTAAAGAGACTGCCTTTTTTCTATTGGACATTCTTTCCTGCTTTGTCAAAGATTAGTTGACTGTAGAGTTGAGGATCCATTTCTGGGCTCTCTGTTCTGTTCCATTGATCTATGTGTCTGTTTTTGTGCCAGTACCATACTGTCTTGATGATGACAGCTTTGTAATAGAGCTTGACCTCTGGAATGAACTAGGAGAGATCACAACTAACACCAAAGAAATGATATGGCCAACTTTGGTTTTCCTTTTCAACACTCCTCTGGCTATTTGGGGTCTTTTCTGGTTCTATATAAATTTTAGAATTATTTGTTTCATTTCTTTGAAAAAAGCTGATGGTATTTTGATAGGGATTGCATTCAATGTGTAGATTGCTTTAGGTAGCATAGACATTTTCACAGTATTTGTTTTTCCATTCCAATCCATGAATATGGAACGTTTTTCCATTTCTTCATGCCTTCCTCAATTTCCTTCATGAGTATTCTATAGTTTTCTGAGTACAGATTCTTTGCCTCTTCGGTTACATTTATTCCTAGGCATCTTATGGTTTTGAGTGTAATTATATATGGGATCGACTCCTTAATTGCTCTTTCTTCTGTCTTTTTGGTTTATAGAAATGTAACTGATTTCTGTGCATTGATTTTACATCCTGACACTTTACTAAATTCCTGTATGAGTTCAAGCAGTTTCAGGGTAGAGTCTTTGGGTTTTTCCACATAAAGTATCATATCATCTGCCAAGAGTGTGAGTTTGACTTCTTCTTTGCCAATTTGGATGCCTTTTCTTTCTTTTTGTTGTCTGATGAAGCTAGGACTTCTAGTACCATGTTGAATAGCAGTGGTGATAATGGACATCCCTGCTGTATTCCTGACCTTAGGGGAAAAGCTCTCAGTTTCCCCCCATTCAGAATGATATTTGTTGTGGGTTTTTCATAGATGGCTCTGATGATATTGAGGTATGTACCCTCTGTGCCTACCCTGTGAAGAGTTTTGATCAAGAAAAGATGCTATACTTTGTCAAATGCTTTTTCAGAATCTATTCAGAATATCATATGGTTCTTGTTCTTCTTTTATTAATGTCTTGTATCACATTGATTGATTTACGGATGTTGAACCAACCATGAAGCCTAGGAATAAATCCTACTTGGTCGTGGTGAATAATCCTTTTAATGTACAGTTGGACCCTTTTAATGTACTATTGGCTAATATTTTGGTGAGCATTTTTCATACATTTCATCAGGGATATTGGTCTGTAATTCTCCTTTTTGTGGGATCTTTTTCTGGTTTGGGGGGTCAAGGTAATGCTGGCTTCATAAAATGAGTTTGGAAGTTTTCCTTCCATTTCTATATTTTTTATTTAAATTTATTTACTTTCAGCATAACAGTATTCATTATTTTTTCACCACACCCAGTGCTCCATGCAATCCGTGCCCTCTCTAATACCCACCACCTGGTACCCCAACCTCCCACCCTCCTGCCACTTCAGACCCCTCAGGTTGTTTTTCAGAGTCCATAGTCTCTCATGGTTCACCTCCCCTTCCAATTTCCTCCATTTATATTTTTTAGAACACTTTCAGAAGAATAGGTATTAATACTTCTTTAAATGTTTGGTAGAATTCCCCTGGGAAGCCATCTGGCCCTGGGCTCTTGTTTGTTTTGGAGATTTTTGATGACTGCTTCAATCTCCTTACTGACTAGGGGTCTGTTCAGGTTTTCTCTTTCTTCCTGGTTCAGTTGTGGTAGTTTATATGTCTGTAGGAATGCATTCACGTTTTCCAGATTGTCAAATTTGCTGGTGTATAGTTGCTCATAATATGTTCTTACAATTGTTTGTATTTCTTTGGTGTTGGTTGTGATCTATCCTGTTTCATTCATGATTTTATTAATTTGGGTCCTTTCTCTTTTTGATAAATGTGGCCAGGGGTTTATCCATCTTACTAATTCTTTCAAAGAACTAGTTCTTAGTTTCATTGATTTGTTCTGCTGCTCTTTTGGTTTCTACTTCACTGATTGCTGCTGTGATTGTTATTATTTCTCTTCTGCTGGGTTTAGGCTTTCTTTGCCTTTCTTTCTCCAGTGTAGGGTTAGGTTGTGTATTGAGACCATTTTTGTTTCTTGAGAAAGGCTTGTATCGCTATATGCTTTCCTCTCAGGACTGCCTTTGCTGTGTTCCAAAGATTTTGAGCCGTTATATTTTCATTTTCTTTTGTTTCCATGAATTTTTTCAATTCTCCTTTAATTTCTGGTTGACCCATTCATTCTTCAGTAGGATGCTCTTTAGCTTCCACGTATTTGATTCTCTCCAACTTTCCTTTTGTGGTTAGTTGTAGTTTCAAAACACTGTGGTCTGAAAATATGCAGGGAATGAGTCCAATCTTTTGGTACCAGTTGATAACTGATTTGTGACCCAGGCTGTGATCTATTCTGGAGAGTGTTCCATGTGCTCTAGAGAAGAATGTGTATTCTGTTGCTTTGGGATGGAATGTTCTGAATACATCTGTGATGTCCATCTGGTCCAATGTATCATTTAAAGCTTTTATTTCCTTGTTGATCTTTTGCTTGGATGATCTGTCCATTTCAGTGAGGGGAGTGTTAAAGTCCCCTACTATTATTGTATTATTGTCCATGTGTTTCTTTGATTTTCTTATTAATTGGATTATATAGTTGCCTCCTCCCATGTTAGGGACACAGATATTGTTAGATTTTCTTGTTGGACAGACCCGTTAAGTATGACATAGTGTTCTTCCTCATCTCTTATTATAGTCTTTGGCTTAAAACCAAATTTTGCTGATATAAGGAATGCCACCTCAGCTTTCTTTTGATGTCCATTAGCATGGTAAATTGTTTTTCCACCCCCTCACTTTAAATCTGGAGGTGTCTTTGCATCTAAAATGAGCAAAATATGGATGGGTATTGTTTTTTTTTAACCATTCTGATACCCTGTGTCTTTTGATTGAGATATTTAGCCCATTTACATTCAGAGTAACTATTGAAATATATAAATCTAGTGCCATTGTATTGCCGGTAAGGTGACCATTACTGTAGATTGTCTCTGTTCCTTTCTGGTCTGTTACTTTTAGGCTCTTTCTGTGCTTAGAGGCCCCCTTTTAATATTTCCTGTAGGTCTGGTTTGGCATTTGCAAATTCTTTTAGCTTTTGTTGGTCCTGGAAGTTTTTTTTTTATCTCTCTTTCTATTTTCAATGACAGCCTAGCTGGATATGGTATTCCTGGTTGCATATTTTTCTCATTTAGTGCTCTGAATATATCATACCAGTCCTTTGTGGCCTACCAGGTCTCTGTGGATAGAGATTGCTGTCAATCTAAGATTTTACCATTGTAGGTTATAGACATCCTCTCCTGAGCTGCTTTCAGGATTTTCTCTTTGTCACTGAGACTTGTAAGTTTTACTATTAGAAGATAGAGTGTTGACCTATTTTTATTGATTTTGAGGGGGATTCTTTGTGCCTCCTGGTTTTTTATGCCTTTTCCTTCCCCAAATTAGGGAATTTCTCTGCTATAATTTGTTCCAGTATACCTTTTGCCCTCTCTCTCTTTCTTCTTCTTCTGGGATCCCAGTTATTCTAATATTGTTTTGTCTAATGGTATCACTTCTCTCTCTGATTCTTCCCCTCATGATCCAGTAGTTGTTTGTCTCTCTTTTTCTCAGCTTCTTTATTCTCCATAATTTGGTCTTCTATATCACTAACTCTCTTCTGCCTCATTTATCCTAGCAGTAAGAGCCTCCATTTTTTATTGTATCTCATTAATAGCTTTTTTGATTTCGATTTGGTTCAATTTTAGTTCTTTTATTTCTTCAGAAAGAGATTTTATTTCTCCTGAAAGGGATTCTCTAGTATCTGCTATGCTTTTTCTCAAGCATATTTTTATGCAGTTAGCATCTTTATAATCATCACTCTAACCTCTAGTTGTGACATCTTACTAATGTCCATATTGATTAGCTCCCAAGCAGTTGGTACTGCCTCTTGGGTTTTTTTTTGTTTTTTGTTTTTTATTTTTTGAGGTGAGTTATCCCATCCTTTCCTTTTGTCCATAGAAGTATAGATGAATGAAAGAACAAGATGTTAAAAAGGCAAAAATGACCCCAGAAAAATATATAGTAACCAAATCAGAAGAGGCCCAAAACCTGGGGAGAAGAAAGGAAAAGAAAAAACAATTAAGTTGGTGAATATAACAGAGCCACACAGTTGATTTTGGGTGTATTTTGGTCTATTAGAAAAAACTGCCTCCCAAAATTTTAAAGAAAGAAAAATTTATATATCTGCAAAAATAATGGTAAACATGATAAGGGGATAGAATATGAATGTAAAGATGAAAATTTAAGTTTTTTAAAATTTTATTTATTTATTTATTTGAGAGAGAAAGAGACTGGGAGTGAGGAAGCATGAGACAGGGAATGTCAGAGGGAGAAGCAGACCCCCTGCTGAGCAGGGAGCCTGATGCAGGACTCCATCATCATGATCTTAGCTAAGGGCAGTTGTTGAACCAAGAGAGCCACCAGGCATCTGAAAAGTAAAAAAGATTTTAAAAAAGGAATTGTTAAGAAGTTAGTTGAAAAAAGGCTGTGCTTCTGTTGGCTGGCGAGGCTCCCAGCCCCTCATGGGAGCTGGCGCAACAGACACATAGACCAGTGGAACAGAGGAGAGAGCCCAGATATGGACCCTCAACTCTATGGTCAAATAATCTTCAACAAAACAGGAAAAAATATACAGTGGAAAAACGACAGTCTCTTCAATAAATGGTGCTGGGAAAACTGGGCAGCTATATATAGAAGAATGAAACTCGACCATTCTCTTACACTGTACACAAAGATAAACTCAAAATGGATAAAAGACCTCAATGTGAGACAGGAATCCACCAAAATCCTAGAGGAGAACATAGGCAGTAATCTCTTCGATATCAGCCACACAACTTCTTTCAAGATATGTCTCCAAAGGCAAAGGAAACAAAAGTGAAGATGAACTTTTGGGACTTAATCAAAATCAAAAGCTTCTGCACAGCCAAGGAAACAGTCAAGAAAACAAAGAGGCAACCCACGGAATGGGAGAAGATATTTGCAAATGACAGTGCAGACAAAAGGTTGATATCCAGGATCTATAAAGAACTCCTCAAACTCAGCACACACAAAACAGACAATCATATCAAAAAATGGGCAGAAGATATGGACAGACACCTCTCCAATGAAGACATAATGGCTATCAGACACATGAAAATATGTTCATCATCAGTAGCCATCAGGGAGATTCAAATTAAAACCCCATTGAGATACCACCTTACACCAGTTAGAATGGCCAAAATTAGCAAGACAGGAAACAACATGTGTTGAAGGGGATGTGGAGAAAGGGGAACCCTCCTCCACTGTTGGTGGGAATGCAAGTTGGTGCAGCCTCTTTGGAGAACAGTGTGGAGATTCCTCAAGAAATTAAAAATAGAGCTTCCCTATGACCCTGCCATTGCACTCCTGGGTATTTACCACAAAGATACAGATGGAGTGAAAAGAAGGGCCATCTGTACCCCAATGTTTATAGCAGCAATGACCACGGTCACCAAGCTGTGGAAAGAAACCAGATGCCCTTCAACGGACGAATGGATAAGGAAGATGTGGTCCATATACACTATGGAGTATTATGCCTCCATCAGAAAGGATGAATACCCAACTTTTGTAGCAACATGGACGGGACTGGAAGAGATTATGCTGACTGAAATCAGTCAAGCAGAGAGAATCAAGTATATGGTTTCATTATTTGTGGAGCATAACAAATAGCATGGAGGACATGGGGAGAGGAGTAGGGAGTTGAGCGAAATTGGATTGGGAGGTGAACCATGAGAGACTATGGACTCTGTAAAACAATCTGAGGGTTTTGAAGGGATGGGGTGGGGGGTTGGGGGGGAGGTGGGGGTACCAGGTGGTGGGTATTAAGGAGGGCACGGATTGCATGGAGCACTGGGTGTGGTGCAAAAATAATGAATACTGTATGCTGAAAATAAAAAATAAATTAAAAACAAAAAAGAAGTTAGTTGAAAAAAGAAAAAAAGCTGAGAATGTGATCAGGTTGGAGACTAGAACAAAGCCATACTGTAGACTTAGGGTATATTTTGGTTTGTTAGAAGAAAGTATCTAAAAATTTTAAAGAAAGAAGGTTATATGTGGTGGAAAGAAGGTTATAACCAAAAAATAAGGTTAAATACATTGAAGGGATAGACAATGACTACAAAAATGAAAATCAAGAACGATGTTTAAAAAGGTATTGATAAGATAAAATAGTTAAAAGAGGTTAAAATAGAAAAGAGGAAAAATTGAAAAAAAAAAAAGAAAAACAATGAAAATTTTAAAAATTTAACTTTGAAAGAGTAAAGAATCATAGGGTAAAAGCCACAAGTTTTATGTGCAGTTTTCCCCTAGCAGTGGTATTTTGCAGTTCTCGTTCATGGCTATACTTGGTCTCGGCTGGACGTTCCCGCCGACCTGGGGGCGGGGCCTCTC
>NC_081566.1:1114973-1124061 GCF_022355385.1 Mustela nigripes | reverse complement strand
CCTGCCGGTAAGTGGCGACGGGCCCCCCCGCGGTCTGTGCGCCGAACATCACCTCGGGCCGCGTCTCCGCGCGTCCGGCCGTCCGGAAAGTGTCGCTTTGCTGTTGCTAGAATCGTGCTGTCGGGTCCGTAGGAGCTCACGGTGGTTTGGCCACTGTCCCGCGGAGCTCCTGGGCCTGCCGGTGCCGGGGCTCCTGCGCCTCCGCCATGAATGTCTGCACCTGGGGAGCAAAGGCAAGAGCGTGGGAGACCGGCTTTCGTTTGTCCATCGCGGTGGCCTTTACTCAGACACCGAAGGAAGAATTCTAAGCCGTGCACGCCGGGAGCCCCGGTGAGGTTACTGTCATTATGAGTCAGCGTTTGCTTCTCAGCGAGGCCAGGTGCTCCCTGACGGCTAGTTTCCTGCTGGTCCCTAACGTGCAAGGCTGATGGACTTCCTTAATTTACTAGTTCGGTTATTGAGTAATAGGGCTTCGTTTTGTTCATCAGGAGCTCTTGTTTGTTTGCATCATGGAAAATGACATTATTTAGAATGGTAACACTTTGACTTGTTTCTAATAATTCTGAAATTTAAAATATTTAACTCTAAAAAAGCGCAACGATTCAAGCGAAGGTGCTTTAGCCTGTTGTATGTATGTGTGTGGTTGTGTATTTTATTTGAAACTCGGTACATTAGAACAGTTGGCATTCTTGAAATATAGACAGTAAAGAACTCTAAGTTTATCAACTGCCGATGAGAATTTTATGATGTTCTCAGTTGCACCTTACATTGTGCATCATGTAGTCTCTGGCAGGTAGTTCATCTCTATGGAATCAGTGACTGGTCATTCTTACCTTAGCAGATTCCATTTTCCCCATGCACTGGACTCTAGTCAGTCATGTTTTACTCATTACACTGACATAACTTAGAATGTGGGTGATCATAAAAATAATCTGTGTAGAACCCTTTTGTTGTGCTTCAGGTGTTTTCATTCCCACATAAACACTATTCCATAATCTTAACAACTCAATATGGGACTTTGGTATAGCCAGGTTTCTTCATATTGTCACTATGCCTGTGTTACCCATCAGTCATATGTCAGCCTCTTGACAGCAGGAGCCCAGGTTTTGACATCTGCATAGCCCACACAGGGTCCAGTTCAAGGTCCCCAATTAGTCAGGCTTATGCAGGGCTGGAGTTAGCCCTGTGATATGCACACATCACTACTAAGAGATTTTCCCAGTCTTCCTGGTTCTAGGGGCTTATAGCCAGGAAGTACTGAGGCCAAGAACTACATGGGGTTAGTTTTAGATTTAGGAAACCTTTTGAGGAGGGGTGGAAAGGGAAGAAATTGGAAGCCAAAATGGGCCCACTTGAGAGGAGATTGCAGAGGACATCCTGGGATTAGATGGAGACAGAGAACACAGGAGAACCACTGTGGACTAGACCAAGGATGAGGACAAGCTCTGAAGGCAGGGACCAAAGTTCATCAAGCTGGTCATGGAAGAAGGCAGGTTTAGGGGAGGCCCAAAGGCTCGGTCATCAAGGAGGAGGATTGAATCTGGGGGGTTAGACTGGGGAGTGAACGAGAAGTGAGAATGAACATGAAGAGGAGCCCAGTGGACAGTAGGTACCTGTGTGCCGCTCCAGCAACATTTATTCCTGATCATTGCATGCATCTGTCTCTGAGCCTTAGGGGCACCGGGCAGAACCTCTGACAAGTGTGCATAAGGAGATATGGTCTCTGTTTCTGTCTCCGTCTTTGCTTGCCCCATGTGCTTGCTCTCTCCCCTACACTGGCTCTCTCACTTTTGCTCTTGCTCTCTCTCATTCTGCAAGACCACAAAAATGCAGGTAATATGGCAATTCAAGTCATAGTTAAAGCCAGAAAGATGATACCACAGGTTTCAGCAAGCTACATGACAAACAGTGGCATGAATGTAGGATACACAGCTTGGTCCAGGATGGTAACAGAGATAAGGAAAAATGGAGATTTGGTGGGGGGTGCAGTTTGCAGAGGTCATCCAATGGATTGAGTGGAATGAATGATGGAACTGACTATGATTCAGATCCCAGTCTGGTGTCTCTCTGCATATTAGTTCCAACCCTGAAATAGTGCTGGAAAGCAAATATTATTACCTTCATTTTTTAAAATAAGGATATGAGAATTAAAAAACATGGATAATGTGTCCAAGTTCAAACAGCACAGCAGCCAAGACCACATACAAGTCTGTGTTCCTCTGACTCAACATTCTTTCTGCTTCTTCCAAGGAAACTCTACTTTAAAAACACCAAATAGCTTAGAATCTGTCAGAACTAGTCCTTTCTTCATGACCTTCTCCTTGATACTAATGAAGATACAGCTATAGTGTGGTTTTATAAGTTCACCCTTGACGATTCTGTGGTATCCTCTAGAGCCTTTCTTTCTTGATACACTTACCCCCTGAACTTTGACATTACAAATGAAATAGCACAAATGAATGAAACAGTTTTTGATTAAAAATAATGTGCCTCAGAAAAGGAAACAGTCAACAAAACAGAGAGGCAACCCACGGAATTGGAGAATATATTTGCAAATGACAGTACAGACAAAAGGCTGATATCCAGGATCTATAAAGATCTCCTCAAACTCAACACACACAAAACAGATAATCATATAAAAAAAATGGGCAGAAGACATGAACAGACACTTCTCCAATGAAGGCATACAAATGGCTTATAGACACATGGAAAAATGTTCATCATCACTAGCCATCAGGGAGATTCAAATCAAAACCCCATTGAGATACCACCTTACACCAGTTAGAATGGCCAAAATTAACAAGTCAGTAAATAACGTATGTTGGAGAGGACATGGAGAAAGGGGAACCCTCTTCTACTGTTGGTGGGAATGAAAGTTGATGTAGCCATTTTGGGAAACAGTGTGGAGATTCCTTAAGAAATTAAAAATAGAGCTACCCTATGACCCTGCGATTGCACTACTGGGTATTTACCTCCAAGATACAGATGTAGTGAAAAGAAGGGTCATCTGTACCCCAATGTTCATAGCAGCAATGGCCACAGTCGCCAAACTGTGGAAAGAGCTAAAATTCCCTTCAGCAGACGAATGGATAAAGAAGATGTGGTCCATATATATAATGGAATATTATGCCTCCATCAGAAAGGATGAATACCCAGCTTTTGTATCAACATGGATGGGACTGGAAGGGATTATGCTGAGTGAAATAAGTCAAGCAGGGAGAGTCAATTATCATATGGTTTCACTTATTTGTGGAGCGTAACAAATAGCATGGAGGACAAGGGGAGATGGAGAGGAGAAGGGAGTGGAGGGAAATTGGAGGGAAATTGAGAGACTATGGACTCTGAAAATCAATCAGGGTTTTTAAGGGGCAGGGGGTGGGAGATTGGGGGAACCAGGTGGTGGGTATTGGAGAAGGCATGGATTGCACGGAGCACTAGGTGTGGTGCAAAAACAATGAATACTGTTACGCTGAAAAGAAATAAAAAAAAAAATAATGTGCCTCCAAGAGCTTATGTAATGAGTCTTGAGTACATGGTCTGCTGCTTCCTCCCTGGCATTGGATGTAATTCTGAATTCTCCTGCATTTGCAGAGTGAGAACATGTGTAGTCACTATTCTCTGCCTCTGGCTACTTGTTTTCAAGAGGAAGGGCATTTATAGACTCTTGAAGAGGATAAGGAAACTCATCCTAAGTCCGCAGGTTCGCAGGGTCAGCAATTGTAAGCTGATGGGGGATTGCCAAGTGCTGCTGAGCTGATTGCTATGACGGATCCAAGAGGCTGTTGACTCATGAGGCCCAAATCTTTCTGGTCACAAGAAATATAAGGGATCCTTGGCCGAAGTTGGTACAGCAAAACCTCTAAGAAGTTATTCAGAATTTCATTTTGAAAGCCTCTCGCAGCCATATCAGAAAAGCCAAGCACTGACATTGGATGTCAGTTAAGGCTGTGATAAAAACTTATCCTAGATCCAGATTTTGTCTGATCTGCCTTCCGAGGTGTACTCTGTGGAAGTGTGTGCTTCTCTGGGAAAGGAGGTCAGCCAGAGTTTGACTTGAGAGTCTGTGGATTCCTGGTGGCCTTTCAGGCTTGCTCTCTTTATTCCCCATAGAGTGACTTCTTTACCTTCTGACTCTATCTGTTTAGAATTAGTTCATTCATTCATTCATTCATTCATTGAACAATGTAAGGTGAACACCTA
Organism: Mustela nigripes; assembly: GCF_022355385.1. Classification (NCBI taxonomy): domain Eukaryota; kingdom Metazoa; phylum Chordata; class Mammalia; order Carnivora; family Mustelidae; genus Mustela; species Mustela nigripes. The sequence continues at coordinate 1,119,861 of NC_081566.1, read as the reverse complement.
CTGTGTGCTGGGCTCTCTGTAGAAACTTGAAACACAATGCTTAGCAGAAACAAACCCACTTCCTACACTCAAGAAGTGTTATAATTTAGCCAAGGGAAAGCAGAAAGGAAAAAAAAAATCATTTCCCTATATAATTTCTAACTGTGAGTAATTTGGAGCAAATGACAGCTAGGCTTTGAGAATGTATAATGTGAATTGAGCCTAGCCTGTAGACTTGGGGTAGAACTCCCTGAGAAATGATGTCTGAGCTGAGATTTGGAAAAGATGCACTACCTTAGAGACCCTTAGGACTGGTAATGAATTAGGGCTGGGATTTGTCAGGCCCCTGGAAGTGTGCACATATGACCTCGGAGTGACTGGCCGACAGCCTGCTTGGTGTTTGCTCTTAAGATGGCAGCATATTTTGCAAAGGAAGGAGGAGCCCATACATGTGTAGACGCAACCTCATCCAAGTGACATCTGTATTCTTTCTTCAGTCATCTCTTGACGCCTGGTGTGTTTTGGTTCAGCCAGTAACCTTCTTTCCCCTTCATTTGTTTTCCACCGTCAGTCGGCCGGTCAACACCCTCTTCGGACCTGCTTCATCCCTAATGACTGAGCTGGCCCAAGACTTGTGTTCTTCCTCTCCGCTCGCCACCTTCACCATCTGGCCGCCTCCTCTCCCACACTGGTCCCAGCCTTCCCCACCCTGTGTCATTGGCTGTCGCACAACTCCACAGACCTCTAGGTTACAAGCCACCACAGGACTAGAGATAAGCGCCATGCCTGGGTTGTGAGCTCCTGAGAGAGAAGTGCAGCTGTGCGGGATTCTTTGTGGTGTTTTCCCGCCATATGCTAATATCTGGGCAGAGTCAGATCACTTTCACGGAGGGATTTGTCAGATCTGTTCTTCTGTGGATTATCTTTACTTGGGAAATATGTGCTTTGAGAGGTATAACAAAAGAACTGTAGTTTTCTTCCATTACCATGTTTCGCTCCAGGCTGGCAGAGGTGCGATGCCTAAGCTGCAAGTAAATTTAATAGGAAACTTGGGTTTGGTTCCTCTGGCAACGCGAATTCAGTCCGCTTACAAATGGAAACGACACTGGAGGCCTTTGCTTCTGCATTCCCAGCTCCACAGGGCAGTGTGCCATGCTGAGCACTCTGGGAACAGTGCCCTATGAGAGAGTCCTGCAGCCTTTCCTTTAGAATCTCCCCGTGCGGAATTTCATACGCTCTCCTGGGCGTTCTGCTGCAGTAGGTTTTCATCGTGTTTGCTAAAGGAAGAGGGATGGAGAGATCATTGGTGTTGTGGCTCAGAACACCTGGGCACGTGTGTCAGCAGGGCACGCTGCGTTAAACCAGGCCAAGGCGCAGTTTGGTGGCTCAGGGACAGTAGTGGCTGGGAGTTCAGGGTCAAAGTGGAGCATGGTCCACGGTTGAGACACGAACTGGAGCACTGTGCGCGGGAACGGTAACCACGTCACATGTATGCGGATCTCTTTTTGCCTGTCACACCAGTTTAGACCACTCGGTAAATTCTAGAGTGGGTTTCAGTAAGAATCCTGGAAAGCACAGTAGGTGGTTACCTTCATCCGTGTAGATAATTTATATTAAAGAGGCTTTGTTAGCAGCTCAAATAAGTATCGATACACGGATGGGTAAAGAGGTCGTGTATAAAACATGCAGTGGAATCCTGTTCAGTCATAAAAGGGAACAAACTCTTGCCATTTGCAACAATATGGACGGAGCTAGGGAATAAAACGCCAAGCAAAGTCAACCAGTCAGAGAAAGACCAGTGCCCTGTGATTTCACTCATTTGTGGAATTTAAGAAACGAACAAAGGGGAATAAAAAGAAAAAGACAAAACACAGCAAGACTTAACCACGGAGAACAATCAGAGGGTTTCCGAACGGGAAGTGGGTGTGAGGACGGATGTCATGGGGGAAGGGGAGTGAGAGTGCCGAGAAGCACGGAGCAGTGTACGGCATTCCTGAAAAACTGTGTTGTACATCTGGATTAAAATTTACAAGCTTGGTAAGAAAAGGCTTTGGTAAAATTTATTTTCTGCATCCAGGAGATTTCACGAACGTGCTTCTGCTGGAGGCTTTATAAAATACTGGTGTGTTTCTGGGTTCTAATGACAGACTGCCATGACTGAGATCTTGGCTCTACCCTTACTAGCTGGGAGACTTGGGAAAACCTCCTGCTCTTCTGTGCCTCAGTCTTCTCGTCCACACAATGGTCTCCGTAGCAGTTTACGGTTGTAGGGATGAGCACATTTCGCAAAGAACCGCGCTCACAGCCACGCGGCTGTGCTTCCTGTGTCTTAGACATGGAACTGCCCACACTCCCACCTACGTGCCTCGGGAAGAGAGAGCACTTGTCACATCTTTTTGAGTCCTTGAGGAAATTTTACTAGAACAGGTGGAATATAATTTTCCCTCAAACTAATTCCATGAGAATCTGGCCCTATTTTGTGGCTGCCCCTTTGCCCGCGGGATGGAGTCAGGGCTCGAGATAACGGAGGAGAAGGAAGAGGAGGAGGAAGTGAAGCAGGAGGAGGAAAGCAGGAGACGGGACGTCTCATGACCTTGCCACGGGGGCAGATCGGCGCCCACCTGCCTGTCCCTCTGCCCCTGCCCCAAACAATGTCTGCTCGTTCCCAGTAACCGGAGATCCTACTTGGAACTATGAGTTGTTTTTATCCTGGATCTACAAGAGCCAGGTCTGAAACCTAACCCCTCAGTGTAACGTTCCGCACACGTTATTGCGTGGGGCTGCCTCCCGCAGGAAGAACACAAAGCACAGGGCACCCGGGGGGCTCCGTGGGTTAAAGCCTTCGGCTCAGGTCGTGATCTCAGAGTCCTGGGATCGAGTCCCACATCGGGCTCTCTGCTCAGCAGGGAGCCTGCTTCTCTCTCTCTCTCTGCCTGCCTCTCTGCCTACTTGTGATCTCTGTCTGTCAAATAAATACGTAAAATCTTAAAAAAAAACAAAAACAAAACCACAGCACAGCTCTGTAATACCCAAACCCAGTGTTTGTGTGGGTGTGGAGATGTGAGGGAAGATTTCTTTCTTTTCACCCTTAAGGTTAAGCTCAGCAAAACAAAAGGGACAAAATCCCTGTTTTTATCTGTCTTTCTTAAATACTCACCTTGCAATTTTAGAAAATTAGAGGGTATTGTGTTCATTTAAGACAGTATTAAGACTTACAACCCCAATCAACTAATGTCAGGCAGAGAAGAACAAATGCCACAAATTGTCATTTGTTTGTAACTGAAGATAAATGTTATTCCACTGAAGTAGTTGCTGGGCTTTCCTCCCCATCGGGCTGTCCACATTCTCATGTTCCTGCGCGATATCGGAGCACTTGGGCCTTCTGGCTAAATGCACACTCCTCACCCTCGGGGAGCTATTCTGTCCTAAGCACAGTCACTTGGAGCATAAGGAACAGCACGGAGGACAGTGGGGGAAGGAAGGGAGAAATGAAGGGGGAGAGCCTGTGGGGGAGACGGACCATGTCAGACGCGACTCCGGGAAAAACCGGAAGGTTTTAGAAGGGAGGGGTGGGGGTATGGGTTGGCCTGGCGCACGGACTGCACGGAGGACTGCTTGTCATACACAAATGCTGAAACATGGAACACTGCGTCGAAGACTAATGAGGTGACTAACGCGACATAATAAAAGAAAAAGTTTCAGCTCCTCGTGGTTTTGCCCCCGGCCCTGCAGACAGTGTCCCAGCATTTCCCCTCCCTGTGTGATTCCCACCTCACCGGCAGCAGTCTGACCACCCCCAGGTTCTCTCGTGCCTCTGGCCCGTCGCTCATGCTGAGGCTTCTGCCCTGACTAGGTTCTTCTTCCAAAACTTTCACCTTCGTCGAGGCTTTTTGCAGACTCTTTCTTCCTCCTTCTTGAGTTGCTCGCTCGGAGCATGACTGTTTTTGATACCTTCTCCCTGACAGTCCCCCATCCTTACCTCATCGCACTCTCTGGAGTCCGGGCAGCTATGTTTGTATCTCTTGTTCATAGTGCTCGCCACGAGGAATCCCACTGGGTAAAAGTGTGTGTGGCATGTGTACTTGTGTGTGTACGTGTGTGTGTGCGAGTTCTCTTACCTTCAGGAAGAGGGGCCAGGTCTTACTCATCCTTGCTTCTCCGGTCCCCGGAACGGATCTTACACGATTAGGAGAAGCTCCTCATGTACGTGAGAAGAGTGAGCAATGCCCGGGCCTCCTCTGCCGCTGTCCTGCCTGGTCCTGGGCCTGTGGGTGGGCGCCTTCCCCAGGGGCGCCCTTCTCTCCTTTGAGCTCCCAGACTTCCCTGCTTTCTCTCTTCTCCATTCTTCCTTGGTCGCTGCAGAAAGTGCCCGAGTAGACTTTTAAGTCCCAATCGAGCGCAGCACACAGTCCGGAAAGCGCACAGGCCAAGGCAGCCTTCCCTCTGCTGTCAGCAGAGTTCATGAGAGCATTTGTGAGCCCTTCACATACGCCCTTTCTCACCCTGCCCTCAGCGGGGTCGGTGCGGCTGTACCAAGTCTGGTAGAAGTTGAGGAGAGCAGAGAATCTGTTGGGCCAGCTCTGTCTGGAATCAGGTATTGTTTTAGGTCCTTTAGAGCTTCTCTGTGTTGGTTTCATATTTTATGAGAGGGTCTGTGAGTACTTCTTCATGGCCATTTTCACTGAGTGTCGTGAGTATCCACAGTCTTGACCAAGTCTGACTTCTTCTTTTTTTTTTTTTTAAGATTTTATTTATTTATTTGACAGAGACAGATCACAAGTAGGCAGAGAGGCAGGCAGAGAGAGAGAGGAGGAAGCAGGCTCCCCGCTGAGCAGAGAGCCCAATGCGGGACTCGATCCCAGGACCCTGAGATCATGACCTGAGCTGAAGGCAGCGGCTTAACCCACGG
>NC_081566.1:1010363-1114873 GCF_022355385.1 Mustela nigripes | reverse complement strand
AATGCGGGACTCGATCCCAGGACCCTGAGATCATGACCTGAGCTGAAGGCAGCGGCTTAACCCACTGAGCCACCCAGGTGCCCCCCAAGTCTGACTTCTTAATAGAAGAGGTCACATTTGTGGAACCCAAAAACCATTACAGACATTAATGTCCCCTAATAGCTTGTGATGGAGTCCCAGCCTGTTAGGTAAGAAGTTAATGACATTATTTGGTTGGTGCCTCACTGAGGTAATTAATTAATTTCCTTGCTTTCTGCATTTTCCGATACCCATGAAATCTCTATGGGATGAATGTTCTACAGCAGACTTGTAGCTTCTTAATCTGGGATTCGTAGAAATCAGTGGAACTCTCATGGCAGTGAGATTCAAGGACAGAGAAAAGAACGTCTCAATCAACGTGTATTTTTAATTCTCTGATTACCCTTTTATAAGCTCTTCCAGAAATCGTAAGGAGAGAAAAAGGCACGCAGGTGTTTATGTTTTTTCTCTTTTTCTCATTTCTCTCCAAGTAAGTCGTGTCGTGTTGCTGAGTCTGGAGGCCGGAGGCCCCAGTGCGTTCGGTACGGACTGTCAACTTTGGCTGCCGAGAGAAGGGCGGGATGGAAGGGTCCTGTGGACTTGGCTGAAGTGTGAACAGCGAGCTCCCTCTTGGCCTCTGTGCTGGGCAGGGATGAGGGTGGTGGCCGTAACTAATGTTCTCAGGGCTCTACAGGTATTCATTCTGTTATATTCCCCATTTCACGGGTGAAAATCTACAATGTCTATTGACTAAGATATTGCTGAAGCTCGTACAGCCGGTGCCTGTCAGAGCTCGGGCTTGAACCTGTGTCTGTCGCAGTCTGACCACCCTGCTCTCTTCCTACGGCTGCTTCTGGGGGACCCTGGCTCATGTGGAGGTCCTCCTCCTCCCTTCTCAGGACTCCTGAGTAACAAGGGGGTGGCAAGGGGCTAGTCGGGAAAGGGGAGATACCAGAAGATCTGTAGTTACACAGAAGATAAAATTAGGATGATCATTTGCCAAAAAGACTTACCATAGTGTTACTCTGGGAGGAAGCTCTCCAAGGAAGACAAAATGCCGATTGTTATACAGAGATTCACACCACACCTTTTTTTTTTTTTTCAAGCAAAGAAAGCAAAGCATAACTGCATTTTAGCATTGGACTGAGACAGTGTCATGGCAGTATTTGTGTCCTGAAGCCGTTCTGGATTGATACTGTTGCCACATTTCTGTAAGTTGTTTTGGTTTTCTGTGGTAATTCACTGAAACCATCCTGGCGTTCTCACAGGTTTTCCTTGTATATTCTATAGTTTGGGCTTGCCAGAACATTCATCCGTAACTGCAATATATTTCTTATTTCTCTTATTTAAATAATTGCCTTGTGATGCCTGTAAATGAGGGACATCAAGTTGTACCTAGTTAAGGAGTGGCTATTTTTTGCATGTGACGTTGCAACCCTATGACTCAGTTGCCTGGATTTTATCTCCATGTCCGGACATCTGAATACTCAGACTCTGTTCAAAAGATGGTGATGGAGGCTTACTGTGTGTTTCTCATCTTGTTACCTTATCTCATCTGAAACAGCCCCCTGAATGTTAGGATTTGGCAGGTGGGAACTCTAAGACTCGGAGTAGGCTCGTGGTCTGAGCGAGGTGGTGTCCACAGCTGGGATTCCAACTTAGATCTCAAACTTTGCATCCAAGTGCTTATCACATCAGAGCTCTGTTCCCTGTTGCTAATGGATGTGTCTCTTCTTAGCTCTCTTTAAACAAGCTGGTGAATGCCTCGTAGTATCTTTATAAAACAATTACATGAATACAAATCAGATTCTACCTTATTATGTTGTTGATGTTCTCAGCATTTATCTCCAACATGACACTGGGCCCATCATGCTCATTATTCGAGTTTGGTAATCATGAGCAGATGCTTAAAGAGCGAATCTGGAGGTGGCTCAGGCCCTCAGTCCCTCTAGTCCCCATGATTATCCCTCTGAGTAATTGCTTTCTGCACTTTGGTGGAGGAAACAATAGCCAAATGGAAACAACTGTTTGTGTAAATGACGGTGGGATTATTCTTAAGGTTTTATTTTTAACCTTCAGTTTTTGAAAAGAGCACATTAAGAAGATCATCTAAAATTGGGGCTAACATTTAACTGAAATGAAAATCTTTCAGCAGGATAATAGTTTCTTTAAAAGCATGTCAACTCTTGTGCTCTCTCTCTCTCCTTTTCACAGGATCCAAAGTGCTGTTGGCAGCCGCCCCGGCAATGGGTGCCCAGAGAGGGGCCAAGAGCAGGAGTGCCAGGGCAGCTCCTGGGGCTCACTCCTGTGCTGCCAGCACTAAGTGGGGACCAGCTTTGAATGCGGCGGCAGTTCAATACGCTATTTGTCAAAAAATACAATAGAGCGTGCAAATGTACGGCGCTTCCTTCTCCAGTAGAAGAGTTGCAGGGTAGCTCTTTGGCACACATAAACTTGATGTCGATGCAGTTTTGGCAAGTGTGCTTGACTGATTAATGGTCCATATTAACAATCCCAGACTTGTACATCTGATCCCTGGGTGGGATATCTTATATGGGATATTGAGCTTTCTTGTTTCCACACCCACTGCCCGCACTCCTGGACCTTGCAGACCTAAGGCCTTGATCACCATGCCCGCCGGTTGAGACACTCTCGGGGATGACTTGCCCTTCCATCTCGCTCACTGGTAGAGCAGTTCAGTTCCTCTCTCCACCCAAGAAAGGTGGACCTCTATTTGAGTATGAAGAAGGCAAGTCTTCAGAAGCTATTTCACTGCTATTGTAAATCTGTGACACTCAGTGACGTGGTCATCCTAGCTAAAACGTAAAGTGCACAATGTTCTGTGTCCCCAGCCTTGAGTCAGAAATCGCACACATAACCTTGAGACTGCATTGATTACTCAGGCTGCCTTTGTTTTTCATGGAACCCTGCCACTTGGGGCGGTGCGTGTGGGACAGGACTTTGGACTTGAAGAGCACGGGCGTCATTTGGCCACTGAAGTGCCTCAGCTGCATTCTGGCTCCAGCACTGTATTAATTATGAAAACATGGGAAAATCTCTTAACTTTTTCATTATCTAGAATTTGGGATCAGAAGTCTGTACCTGCCTCATAAGGGTATTTTAAGAACTGTTAAAAGGCAAACTGAGACATACGAGAAATACTGAGTTTATTTGATTTGATTTGAATTGCACAGTATCCAATCTACCAGACAGAAAGTCTCGCTGAAATGAAAGACTTTTATCGGCCATTTGGAGCAGGAACAAGCCAGACTGGTTGGTTCTTGCTAAATTACTTACTTTAGGGGATGGTAAGGGTCTGTCGGGCAGATTATCTAACTGGCGCTGATCAGGCAATTCCTGACTGGGTTAAGATTTCATTTCTGAGGGGGGTGGGAGGTTGGGGTACCAGGTGGTGGGTATTAGAGAGGGCACGGATTGCATGGAGCACTGGGTGTGGTGCAAAAATAATGAATACTGTTATGCTGAAAATAAATTTAAAAAAAAAGATTTCATTTCTGGAAAAGCTGAAATTGAATTAAGTCTCCGGTGACTTAGAGCTTAGCATAAGTGACTCCATTTGGGCCCGCTGTCGTGTTTTTCACAGGACAAAACAAGGTAATTCATGCAGATGCACTCTGCACAGTGTTTTTAGCATTTTAATATGTTAGCTTCCAATTCTGGAAGGGAGAATGAGGATGCCAGAGATGAAATAACTCATGAAATGATCTTTTGGTGTGACATCTGAGTTGATGAAATTTTAAGGTAGATTCTGTGTAAAGACTGACTTGAGGCTGATGACAGACAATTGAGATTATTTAAGTAACACACTTAAGATACGAGGCACAAATGGAAATGAAGAGCCAGAATTGTTAAATTTTCATCTTTATTTGAGACTTGTTAGCAAGAACCTCCACACCAACAAAGTCTTCATAGTCTTGTTTAGCAGCAGAAGGAACCAAAGATTCCTTGGTCTGTGATGGATCATTGACGCACAGCGAGTCACTTTCTTTGAACCCAGGTTTTCCATGGTGAAAAAGGAATAAGAAATCTTAGTTCACTGGGTTCTCAGGAAGTCTTGAGTAGGATTATACATATAAAACATTTTTAATCCACAAAACGGTTTAAAATTATTATTATTTTGAAGAAGATGAGGATGATGATGCTTTTAAGTAACTGAAGAGTTAAAGGATGAAATTGTGAACTCGTCTGCTGAGAACATCCAGGGGTGAATGCTGGAGTCTAGTGCACCCCGAGCTTCCCTTTGTCCAGATCTGCACCGTCAGTCACCGGCTGGACAGACGGCGTTGGAGAGGTGGGCCCGTCCTGGGAGCTCACTGATGCCGTCCTCGTGTTCTTCAGCCTGTTCTCGTTGGCCACATACTACAGAACTACTCATGGGCTGAGGAAGGGCTAATTGCCCCTTTGAGTACCTTGGTCTTTTTTCAGAAAAGGTGTCTTTCTTCTTAAGAGGTTGGAATCCATTTCTTGATATGGAAGTTATATGCCTTGAACAAAACATCTGTTTGTAAAGAAAGCCTTACAAAGAAAACACGGAACCAGAGGGCGCCACTCCTGCAGATTCATTAATGCAAAACAGCTTCCCCTTTAAACAGCTGCAGTGGGGTGAGGGTCCTTGGGGCACTTGTTTGGGATTGTGGGTGACGTTCAGCATCTCAAGTTAGTAGGGATCTTACATCACAGTTAGACTTTTCCTGTTTTGAAATGAGAAAACTGAGGTCTGAAGCATGTGCATATACATGTACTACTTACATACCCAGTTTCATCTCTCGCCATATCCAAGGTTTTATCATGCTTTCGCAGTACAGCAGCATTTTCCTTTTAGTCTTTGTGGTATCCTTTACGTGCTCACAATTCAGGGCCTTTGCTCATTATTTCTGCGTCTCGAACAGTCTCGTCGCCTCTGTGATGTCGCATGGCTCTAGCCGACCCTATAGTGACTGTTGTTGACAGCCCCTACAATTTACCCGTCTGTCTGCATGTCTCCTTCACCAGAGTGTGAGTCTAAAGAGAAGGACCATTTCGCCTCTGCAAGTCCCCATTGTAGACCTTTTGCTCTAAGTGGCTGGCTCATTTCAGGTGTTCGATAGCTATTGCAGAATGAGAAAGTAAATGAAGCTATACCACCACCTTTATTTTTCATATTTTATTCTCTTGTGGACATTTTTATGCAGGGGCATGAGATCCTTCTATAATATGTAGGGGTCTAGGATGCTTAAGCCCTTGTTCAATAAGATAAAACAACGAGGATTTACTATTTAAATTGGAGCAAGGAAGGAAGTAGGAAGCACAGCACCTCAAGGGCTTTAGGGCCCATGATGGACTCTGGTCTCCCACCCCTAAGAAGTCTTCTTTCCAGCCGAAGGAATAGCTCTGGGGAGCAAGCAGCCACTTCAAGTCTCCCCTTCTCTTGCCTCAGGCTGGAGTGTTCCTGGGGGTGGGGGCTTGCCTCGGTCTTTTCTGGGTTCTACAAGACTTGTACAGAGGCTAGTGCTGAGCAAGCTTTTGGTGAAGAATATTTTTGAGTGACTTACTGAATAGAGAGGAAGTGTTCACGATGAAATATTTTAAGTATTTTGTTGTATATATGTCTATGTGTACACTCTGATTGACCCTACAGTATAGAAAAAGTGGCTGGCTACTTGAAACTGGCAGCCCGGATTCTTGTAGCATCTTACAGTGTGGCTGTCCGCAGAGCCTAGCAAGGGGCTCTGCTAAGGTCCGAGCTCCAGTGCCACTTCTGCAGCTTATTCACTGTGGGACCTAAGGCAAGTCATCTCAACCTCCACTGCCTTCGCCTTGCAAAAGAGCCTAGCGATACAGCTTAAACCTTAGGATGGTTACAAGAAATAAATGAGTTACGCGTGGGAAATGCTTAGCACTGTATTGGTGCGTAGTTGGCTCTCAACACCTGTGAGCATTGAGAACAATATCCAACACTTACCGAGTACTATTAGATGTGTGTGTAGCATGTGTGCATGTGTATTGTGCATGCATGTGTATATACATTTCCTCAAATTAGGCCCGAGAGGAAGGTACTACTAACACTAACTTTACAGATGAAGGAAGAAGACGTTAAGTAGCCTGTTCCTAGTTACAGAGATGGCGAGTGGCAGAGCCAGTTTTGAACCTCTGAGCCTTCCCCTGGAAGCCTCTGCTTTCTACTGTCTCTCTCCACCCAGTGTTGCTGGTTTTAAGGGAGTGTGGGGCAGGGGATGGTGTGGGATCAGGTGCACTTTCTCATCAGGTTCTGCTGAAGGCAGTGCAGGTACCGAGACACATTCATCAGCAAAACTTTTTCCCACTGAAAGGTGACCTTTAGCATCATGTAATCTAGAGGGCTTCAAAATTCTCTGTTGAATTACCGTAGTTATTTTGGGAAGCCCCCGAGTCAGAAGCAAATACAGCCACAAAGGAAGAGGGGCTCAGGGGCGGCCCCAGAAAGTGGCGTGATGCTGCGTGCTGACCATGCTCATTTCAGGTAAATTTTATCAGAATGTACTTCCCTTTACGAGAAGCAGACCATAAGCAAGAATACCGTTTCAGGCAAGAAAAGTTTGTGTTAATGAAATATGGACAAATAGGAAGGGGAAAGGTTAAGCAAGGTGTACTCACCTGAGGGATGGCAAATGTTTATTTTTAACAGATTAAATATTAGCACGTTGATTAGTGCTGTGGGATCCATCTACTTTGCTTCTCTGAAAGCAGCCCTTCTGTTGGAGTCAGACAGTGTCGCATTCGCTGTGGATCCCAAGTTCTCACTTCATTAATTGGAAGCAGGAATTACCAGCAGAGACCAGCTACCCCGTGGAGTGATGAATAGTTGGTCACTCTTCAGCTGGGGTTTTTGTTACCCCTTTGGAGCTGAACTATTGGAAGAAGATGATGTTGAGCCTCTCTGCTACCTCATTTCCCCCTTAGCTGGACCAGCTGCTCCCAGGAGAGGAAGCTACCGGGATCGATGGGTTTGTGAAGTGGGAGGTTGAGTGGGAGGAGAGAGCAGGTAGGGGGTGTGGATTGTGACAATCAGAGGACTTTGCAGACAGCTCCTCTTTACTCGTGGTCCCACATCAGCACAGGACCGTGGTGGGAGGAAAGCGTGGTCTTGGCAGAGGAGGCCTGGATGGAGGAGACTGAGGCTGACACTGACCGCAGCTTCCTCAGGTTGAACCTAAAGAAGCTGTGTCTAGTTAGGCACCAACACACCTAGCTAGTGCAGACTCACGGGCCCTGTGGTTCGTGTCTGTAAGCGGGAAAGCTCCTGGCAGAGATGTAGATGGATGCCCACCCCAGGACAACCCTGAGCGAGCGACAGCAGCGGGAGGAGGCAACCTGCTGTAGCCAACCAGAAAGCGAGCTCTGGACACTTGGATCGTCCACGGGAAGCTCTGATGTGGCCATTCTGCCCAGAGTCTTCAGAGCTCATGTAGGTCATAGCTCTGAGACTAGATGTGACTGAGCCACAAAAGTGAAAAAAAAAAAAAAAAAAAAAAAAACCTAAATTTCACAGGACACCATCAAACCAGTTTGGTGAGTAATATTTGCCTGGTGCCTTAACTCTGCTGAAAAAAACGTGAAATCAAAGGGCAAATTGTTGGGACAATACACAAAGCAGGTAGCTGGCTAGCAGGGGTTTAAGATAATCCAGAATCTGAGCAACTCTGTACACAGAACAAGCAAGCTATTGAAAAGACTTTCGTAATTTATTTAGAAAGGATCTCATGTTCTAAGGAAAGGACTCCATTTTTCTTGCTGGAGGTGAGCAAACACTTGGGTTCATGGCCATTAGATCAGACATAATTAATAGAATGCTAACTCATTAGGCTAGAAACTAAATCCAAGTGCTGCATGTAAGAAAGGAAATAAAAAGCCACTCCAGCGAGAGACGGTGGCTTGTTAACATGGGGAGAAACCCACGACCATTTCTTCTCTTTGCTTTACAGGCTTTGTATTTATGTAGCAACGAATAGTTTATAATGTACTTTTTTTATGGCACCTGACAGTTTTGAGTACCTCAGAGTGAAAAAGAGTGGATAGTAATTTCCCATCTGTAGATGAGATAGGGGACTCAGGCTCCGAGGCTCAGAGTGACTGCGTCACTTTCTCCCCTCGCCTCCCCCCCATGTGATGATAGCTTCAAACTGGATAAAGTGGAGATAAGCAGACTGATCGCAAAGAGGGTCTGCCCAAGTGCCATCAGGGAGTCTCCTGGTAGGCTCCCTGCTTGCTAGGGGGTAACCTTAAACAGGGAAGGCACGGGGAGTCCTGTTTTGGAGTTTGATGGCCCAGAAAGTATGATTAGATAGTGGCTGGTGGGGCTGAGCACTTACAGCACTGTACTAGACTTTTCGTGTATTATCTTCACTATAATCAGTGGCGCTGGTGTCATTATGACTTACAAATAAGGACACTGAGGTGCAGATACAAAGTAACTTTTTCAAGGTCACGCAGCAAGGTCGCACAGTAAATAGAAACCCATCTAGAGTTCTACCTGGGGGGCCTAACAGCTGATACTTTGTCACTAACTTGTCAGTGGTATTTATCTACGTTTGGAAGGATGAGTGCAGTGGAGAACAGCTCACTCAGAGCAGGACCCCCGAGTTCTGGAGCTAACTGTGCTGTCTAGATGTCCCTTGACTCATCTGCAAAACTAAGATTTGACTCTGTATTCTCTGTGCTTCTTCGCAAATCTAACGCGTATATTCTAGTAAAGGTTGTGTCCTGTCTGAGTCTTCATTTCCCAAACTAGATTCGGAAAATATTCTCTGAGCCTCTGCCCCTCTGCAAGGCTACACTACTTACATTGGGAAAACTAAGTTTATAAGACCTATTTTATTTAGTCCTTGACCTTTGCAAAGCTACTAAGGGTGTTAAAAAACTTGACACTCTCAGTGCCGCTGCATGGGTTTGCAGGGACCCTGACAGCCTCCAGTGACTCCTCGAGGCGCTTCTGAGAGGGGCGGCTGCGGCTCCGGGGCAAGGGACAGCCTGCCCGCCTCTCAGACATCTCTCTCTGGATGGCCTGTGGCAGCTAAAACACTCGCAAATCATGGGAGTTTATTTAATCCTCATAACGCCCTGTGAAGTAGGCGTTCGCTTTCTCATTTTACAGATGAAAAGAAATTAAACCCCAGAAAGTGGTAGGTCTTGACTATGCTCCAAGCGCTTACAAGTAATGACGTGAGCCCTAAAATTTGATTTTGACTCCAAATCTAGATGTATTCCCATTGCCTTGTATTCCCCTTAAAACCAGTTGGTTTAAATTTTCCTTTTTTTTTTTTTAATTTTTACTTAAAAAAATTTTTTTTAACATACAATGTATTATTTGCCTCAGAGGTACAGGTCTGTGAATCGTCAGGTTTACACACTTCACAGCACTCACCATAGCACATGCCTTCCCCAATGTCCATCACCCAGACACCCTCTCCCTGCCCCCCTTCCCCACCAGCAACCCTGTTTGTTCCCTGAGATTAAGAGACTCTCATGGTTTGTCTCCCTCCATTGCCTTTGGTAAGGACGGCAGAGTAGCGTCACCCCCACCATCCGTCTGGTCTTGATGAGTCAGCCAGAGCCCCTTCATCTCGTCTGTGAAACAGGTTAGTAATACCCGCCCCGCCATGGTAGTGGCTCGGAAATGACACAGTCCGAGTTATTTAGTAGATTCGCTGGCATGAAGCAGATCCTCAGATATCACTATTGTTTTCATTTCTCCATGTTTGAAAACTTAATATCTTCTTCTGCTTCCAAGATGTTTACAATTTAATCATTGCCACCTATGTAATTGCTAAGCAAATAACCGATTGTTTTCCTTGGAAATGATTTTCTTGTCAGTAAAGAGCAAAGAGGAGGCTAAATTAAGAATTTGAAAAATTGTCAGTTTAATACATCAGAATAATCTGGAGCTATGGTTTTCTTGCCATTTAAGTCTATTCTTTTAGTGTCTAAAGCTCCCCTCCCGTCTTTTAAACTCAGCTTTAAAAAGTGAACACACAAACAATAGAACGTGTTAGGCCGCCCTGCAGGCATTAAACTCCGAAATGTAAACTCTAATGGCAAACCAAGCACTGGAGAGTCTATATTCAGCACATGCAGCTGTGTCCGTGGTGAATCATTTACTCATTCTCAGTTTACAGTGGAATAAGCGAAAGGCTAGTCCCCGACTAGAATAAGCAGGTCTCCAAGCTGGACTTGGCCATTTTTCATATTACTATTCATGCACATGTGTCCTAAAAATAAGTTTATTTTAGCCATCATTATTGTTTTCAAGTTTCAGAAGCTGGGTGCACTGCTGACCATCACAGTTGGTTTCTGGTTAGCGGATGGAAGGCGAAATCTCATTTCTTGTCCTGTTGTGTGCTTAAGGCTCTCTGCTGGATCACATTCAACCCATCTGATCCGGCAGAGGCCCGGGCAGAGCTGCACAGTGCTGGCTGAGCCCAGAGTCTGTGTTCTGTCCTCTGCCTGCCTTCCTCCAGGTTCCCTGTGCTCTTTGTCAGGGCCTGTGCTGGAGCAAAACGTGGGCATGGTTTGTCAGCAGTTTCAAGAACGTGTCAACGGAGAGAAGAAGCCTGTCTTAAAGGGGAAGAGCAGGATACATTCGGCAGAGGAATTCTCCAGGTCAGGGAGGCAAAGGGGCCTAGGACGGGGCGATACGCTGTGAGCAGGACCTCTGCAGTGAGTCCGACTCCAGAGCCATACCCCTTTGCGGCTTTGGATAAATTCTAAACTCTTTCCGAGCCCCAGTTTCTTCTTGTAGCGAAACAAAGATTTGAAATAATAAATCTCCAACTTCCTTTCCAGCTTCAGGATCACATGGTCTAAAACAAGTCTTTTAAAATGACTCTAGCTATGGTAAGAACAATTCAGGCTTGAGAACAGTTGTGTTAAGTCCCCTAGGTTTTTAAGAGCTCAATTTTGGTTATGGATAATAATGGGTTCAACAAAAAATAGAAATGACAGGGCGCCTGGGTGGCTCAGTGGGTTGGGCCGCTGCTTTCAGCTTGGGTCATGATCTCAGGGTCCTGGGATTGAGTCCCACATCGGGCTCTCTGCTCAGCAGGGAGCCTGCTTCCCTCTCTCTCTCTCTCTGCTTGCCTCTCTCTCCGTCTACTTGTGATCTCTGTCTGTCAAATAAATAAATAAAATCTTAAAAAAAAAATGAAATGACAAAAGATGGGTAGCTGAAATCCTCATTTATTCTTGCCCCAGGAAAAGGCTTGGCAGTTTGTCAGAAAAAACTTTATTTTCTAAGCAGCATGCCAGAAAATAGAATGGGTCTGGTGGCATAGAAGGGGCAGCCGCCGTGGGATTCTTGCTTCCATACTGTGATCATATTGTCATGGTTCCACTGGGCACACCCTAGAGTTGAGCTGGGAATCAGAAAGCAGTGCCATCACCTAGCTTCAAGCTGAGACCCTTACTCAACAAGGCACCTCCTGCCAAGTGACTAGGAAGTGGCGTGAGTAGTTATGGTACCAGTAGGCAGAGGAGGGACTATCACACACCGATGAAGATGTCACAGAGGCTACAGTTCGCTCTGTTGCGGCAATGGCAAGGCGGGACCTTCTCTGAAGGTTGAGTGGGAGCCGAGTAAACGGAGAAGGGTTGGTGGCGGGAGGACAGAAGGAGATCAAGAACATAGAGCAGCTGGGAACGTGAACAGCCCAGGTTCACGGGCCACTCAGAGGTGGAGGTCTTCTGAATCAAATCCAAAATTTCTAAGCTCTAAAAAATGTGGAGTTGTGATGAATCACCGTAAATCAGCCGGATGAAAAATTTCACTTCCTTCCAGGTTTTCTTCATTTGAGTGAATTTTGTTCAGTGACAAAGAAGGTAGTTACCAAATTGGTTATGAACTTGCTTTTCAAAAATCGTGATTTCACAGAGATCACTCTGCCGAGAGTAACTGTGGTACCATAGGAATGTGCTTGTCTCCATCCACTTTGCTAACGAGGAGATTTCTACAGGAGAGAACGCTGTTAAACGTATGGTATGGCCGCTGAATCTTGTATTTCTTTAGCTTCCGCTGCTTCTATCGATTTGTTACAAGAAATCCATGTTCTCCCTCTTGAACTCAATGTACTTAGAATACAGGCCATCCTCTTGCTTGAGTCGTGTGAGGCCATTTTCAAGTCTGGAAGGGCTTTACAATGAATGCTCCCCCTTGGGTCTAGGGCATTGCATGGGGCCACATTGTTCGTCAACCGAGGACAATGACAAAGGCCCACTGTACTCTGATAGCTGCTGTAGCGCGTCATCCTCTCCATGTGCTGCTCGTATGTGCCAACCGTGAAGTAATTTGCATGTGAGATGCTATGTTCCAAACTTGTCAGTATCACAGCACTTCTCAGAAGTGTTCGAACTTCTCCAGTATCGCAAGAACGATCCACCACGGAAAAGGCCGTAAACGCCCCAGGAGTATTACACGGGCATTTGGAGCTTTCGCTGGAGGTCTTTTTAAGGTTCACATTCTTGTTTTTGTCATAGCTAATGTTTCCTAACTCTAAGCCAGTTAATATTCATGAGTAATCTACATCCGTGCAAGTTTGGTTAGCTAAGGAGAACTTCCGCAGTTTCTGGCCTTGTGTATTAAAGGTCAGCTTGTCGTCAATAACCTACGGAGCACTTCTACCCCGGTTTCCATCTTGTGAGGCGCTCACGGAGTGTTCTGCAGAGATGCTCTTTAGAACCACAGCACAGTTAGTGAAATGATCATTTATCGCGCCTGCTTCCCTCCCCCCTTTCCTTCCTTCAACCGCAACAGCATTTGGTGTCTGTGTGTTTTAGGGAGTAAGACCTGGGGAGTCGGAGGCGGGTTATCTCAACCGTCTGCCTTCAAGGGCTGCAGATCACAGAGGGTTAGATCTAAGTCAAGAGCTGTGTAGACAGGCCACATGTCAGCTGAGTTAGCCTGTTCATTAGACACAAATAAGGTCAGTCCCACTCCTTACCTAGAAGTAATGATGGCCGTGAGTCTATTCAGACTTTTCAGGATAATTTTTAGAGGGGGAGGCCGAGGGAGGAGGAGGGAGCTGACGACGACCCTTCCATTCCCCCTTCCCGTCTGGCTGCTTCTTGCTGTTCCATCGTCATGTTCCTGCATCGCGTTGTGCAGACTGCGAACCAGGCCCCTCCACCCCCTGGAATCTTGGCATGGACAGGCACTGTTGTTCCCGTCATGGACTCTTGTGCAAGTTGGAGGGGATGGAGGGATTTCACTGGCCCCTCACTTGCCCCCTCCTCCCTACACACTCTGCTGCCTCGCTTTCTTGGTCTTCACGCATGAACACAGGAGAGAGAAGCTGAAACTGTAAAGTGGAGGAGGAAAAGAAGCAAGGGCGCGTGGCTACCGGTGGGCCGCAGGGCCCGCGGCAGCAGCGCGGGGCTCTCTCTTGTCCTCTCCTGTGATCTGGCTGAGCCTTGCGTCTCTTGCCACTCTCTGCTCGCCGCTGTCCTAGCCACGGAGCCTGCAGTGTGTTGGCTCGGGCCAGCCTGCCTGTTCTGCCTCACACGTCACTGGTACCAAAGGACAGTAGAGGCTGAAATTTCCTCCTCCTCGCCCCGCTTTCCCCAGACCCTGTAAAGGGAAGGGCGCCCTGTAACGATTCATTGATATTAAATTATGCCACTTTCCTGAAAAAACAATCTTGGGTCCTCTCAATGTTACAATCTCTCCTCTAGACTTGCAGCACAGCCCAAACTAGTACTGCCCTACACCCTCCACTCTACTCTCCTGAAGTAAATAATAGGTTCTCTACCTCCCATCTTAAGCCAGGAGTCTGAAGTACAGAAGAGTCACATCCCACATCAGGGTCAGTTTCAACAGCAACTGGAAAATTCACTCCTAAATATCAACCAAAAAATATTGAATACCTAAATCTATCACTGGTAAACCACTGTTCTATGTTGTTGACATATAGTCAATACTCGTTCACCTATTAATAATACTGAAGGTAAGTTTAAGTTAAAAAAAAGAGTATTGTTCTATAGAAATTAACATGCCAAAAGAAACTTTAGTTTTCTTTTTTTCCCCCAAGTTTTTATTTAAATTATAATTATTAGCATACAGTGTACTATTAGTTTCATGAATAGAATTAGTGATTCATCACTTGCATACACCATGGAGTACCCACCATGACCTGCTCCTTTACCCCCACCCCCATATTACGCAAGCCCTGCCCACCTCCCTCCAGCAACCCTCAGTTCATTCTCTGTAGTTAAGAGTCTCTCTCATGGTTTACCTCTCTCTTTTCTTTTTCCCTCTTTGATCATCTCTTCTGAGAAACTTGTTTTCTGAAGTTAATCTTCTTATCCATCAAAATGACAGAATTACAAAGGCAAAGGAATTAAAGAGAAAAATTGAGACCGGAGGAGTTTGCATTTTTGTTCTCAAATGCTGCTATTGTAAAGACCATGTAAGAGTGAAATGATGATGGAAACATACAAATCATTTCCTAATCTTATTTTAGCCTCAGGCTTAAACGTCCCAGAGAGCTGGTGGAGTGCTAGGTAGTTCACGGAAAGCTGTCCTTTCACATGATCCTACTTACTCCACGAATGGAAATGCTTCTCAAGAGTAAAATGGCCAAATAAGTGAAACCATGTGATACTTGACTCTCTCTGCTTCACTGATTTCACTCAGCATCATCTCTTCCAGTCCCGTCCATGTTGCTACAAAAGTTGGGTATTCGTCCTTTCTGATGGAGGCATAGTACTCCATAGTGTATATGGACCACATCTTCCTTATCCATTCGTCCGTTGAAGGGCATCTTGGTTCTTTCCACGGTTTGGCGACCATGGCCATTGCTGCTATAAACATTGGGGTACAGATGGACCTTCTTTTCATTACATCTGTATCTTTGGAGTAAATACCCAGGAGTGCAATGGAGTAAATACCCAGGAGTGCAGCAGTCATAGGGAAGCTCTATTTTTAATTTCTTGAGGAATCTCCACACTGTTCTCCAAAGTGGCTGCACCAACTTGCATTCCCACCAACAGTGGAAGAGGGTTCCCGTTTCTCCACATCCTCTCCAACACTTGTTTCCTGTCTTGCTAATTTTGGCCATTCTAACTGGTGTAAGGTGGTATCTCAATGTGGTTTTGATTTGAATCTCCCTGATGGCTAGTGATGATGAACACTTTTTCATGTGTCTGATAGCCATTTGTATGTCTTCATCGGAGAAGTGTCTGTTCATGTCTTCTGCCCATTTTTTGATATGATTATCTATTTTGTATGTGTTGAGTTTGAGAAGTTCATTATAGATCCTGGATATCAGCCTTTGTCTGTACTGTCATTTGCAAATATCTTCTCCCATTCTGTGGGTTGCCTCTTTGTTTTCTTGACTGTTTCCTTTGCTGTGCAGAAGCTTTTAATCTCGATGAAGTCCCAAAAGTTCATTTTCGCTTTTGTTTCCTTTGCCTTTGGAGACATATCTTGAAAGAAGTTGCTGTGGCTGATATCGAAGAGGTTACTGCTTATGTTCTCCTCTAGGATTCTGATGGATTCCTGTCTCACATTGAGGTCTTCTATCCATTTTGAGTTTATCTTTGTGTACGGTGTAAGAGAATGGTCGAGTTTCATTCTTCTACATATAACTGTCCAGCTTTCCCAGCACCATAACAAATAATATGGAGGACAAAGGGAGATGGAGAGGAGAAGGGAGTTGGGGGAAATTGGAAGGGGAGGTGAACCATGAGAGACTATGGACTCTGAAAAACAATCTGAGGGTTTTGAAGGGGCGGGGGGTGGGAGGTTGGGTGAGCCTGGTGGTGGGTATTGTGGAGGGGATGGATTGCATGGAGCACTGGATGTGGTGCAAAAAACAATGAATTCTGTCACACTGAAAAGAAAAAAAAAAGAGTAAAATGGCCAAATTGAGGGAAACTGAAGGTCTTAGGAGCCACACTTGAGTGTGTTATTTAAAGTTGCTTATAATTCTAAGTCATGGTAGGTTGTTTCTAAAGATGACCACCATCAGTCCGTTCCTTCTCTGAACCTAAGTGCCATTTCCACATAAAAGGGTAAAGTCAGATTGCCCTCCCCTTGAATTAGGGCTGACCTTAAGTTCTTGCTTGACCAACAGAATGAGGTAGAAGTAAAAACAGCACTTCCAAGGTCATAAAAAGTCTTGGCAGATTCCACCTGACCTCACGGAGCACTCCTCTTGGGATGCACTGGGAACTCACCCATCATGCTGTGGGAAGTCTAAGCCAAAAGGAAAGACCACGTACCAGCTCCAGGAAACAGTCTCAGCTAGACTTCCAGCCGGTGGTTGGCCATAGGGTTTGGTTATCTTGGCTGCCGAGCCCATCAGAGCCTCTGGATGACTCCATCCCTGTTTACCATTAGACAGAACCTCCAAGGGAGACCTTGTGAGCCTAGTTAATCCATAGAACCACGAGAGTTAATAGTCAATTGTTGCTTTAAGGCATGGAATTTTAGGGTGGTATATAATAGAGCAATAAAGAACAAGAACAGAAATAAAAGTATTTTGAATAATTAAGGTGTTCTTCCTTTTTTTCAACACTCTGCATGGCTTTTTGAACCAGGTCCTAAGGTGGGTGCTGGGGATTCAAAGACGGGCGAGATGTGAGGTGTAAAGCCTGATGTGTCTGCTTGAGAAACACCTAGCTGCTGACACAGACAAACGAACGGAAGAATGTTATACAGGATGGTGAGTGTTGTTATAAAAATGTGTGGGGATCTTGTGGGATCACATTGCTTTGGGAAAACAAGTCTGATTTTTGGAAGGTGATGAGCCAAGTGAGACAAGAAGACGGAAGGAGAGATCACAAGGCCTTCAGATGGGGGACCCACCTGAGTGCTAGCACGTAGAGAAGGTGGCATGTGGAATCTTCCTGGAAGTGCAGCTATTTCAGGGAACCTGGGCCGTGGGCAGTGAGGCCTGGATGTCAGGGCAATGTGGCTAAAGATGTGGTGAGAAGGATGGCAGAAGGCTCCAAACAGGTCCTTGTGTCCTGTTGAAGGAGTTTGGATTTATTCTTTTTAATTTTATCCTTCAACAATTAAATGACAATCAAGATGTTCTAGTGTTTGTATTAAAGGGTTTTGAGGACAGGCAGAGCGTCATATTATCCAATTTATAATTCAGAATTATGTTGTCAGAAATAGATTGGGGTAGAGTAGGGAAGGCAGGATCATAGCAGAGACTCTAGGAGGCAGTGCCAGTAATTGAGGCATGGCAGTGGGAGTGAGGTTGGAAAGGAGATGGATTCAGGATATGTTAAGCAGGTGGAACTCGAGTGCTGAATTTGTAAGACAAGGGAGAGGGAGGAATCCAAAATGAGTTCCAGCTTTCTAACTTGGGAAAATGAATAGATGATGATGTCATTCGCTGAGCTGTGGCTAAGGGACAATGACACACACTTTGACTGCTGAACTGAAAGCCTATGTTAGGCATGGATGCGGACATGAACAGTAGAGCAGTGGTTGGGGAGCTCTAGAGGTTAAGAGAGGAACCTGAGCAAAGGTCTGGACTCAGAGGTCATGGGTGTGCAGGAAGGGCCTGAGACCATGGTGCGAATGAACACAGAAGGGAAGTGGGCAATATGTTAGTAGAATTCTGCCCGGGACTTCCAGGGATTGGCCATATCCAAGGGAGAGTTAGGAGAGGCCTGTAACGGGATTGAGAAGGAGTCATCAGACAAGTAGAGGAAATGAGGCGAAGAAGCCAGGGGTAAGAGAGGCGTGAGAAGGACAGAAGAGACGATGGCATAAAATGCTACAAAGGGGAACATTGGATGACCGCATGGATGACCTTGGGGAGATCATGGGGAGATCAGCTTCAGTAGAGTCCTGAGGGCAGAGGAGGAGACGCGGTGGACTCAGGACGGAATGAGAGGGGAGGAAGTTGGGGTGATACAGGCCAATGATCTAAGGAAGCAGAAGAAGAATTTTGTTTGTTTGTATTTTTTACCAAGATATAATTAACATAATGTATTATTTCCAGGCCCATAACATAGTGATTCAATATTTGTATATATGATCATATCTTTTTTGAAGATAATAGTGGTGTGAGTGTGTTTATAAACAGCCAAAAAAAATACGTTAGAGCTGAGGAGACTGAATGTGTGGCTACAAAGAGAGAGGGAGGGGCACTGACGGGCGGGCGGAGAGACAGGCCTTGGATGGGGGGTGGGGGGAGTAGCAGGGGACAGGCAGGAGCCCTCTGTGAGTACACGACAGGGTGACCATCCGAGAAAGGTGGAGAAGGTGGTGGACTGGTGTCTTCTACAAGAACCATGAGGACCTGGAAAGGCTGCCGTGGGATGACAAGCTAAGGCTGGCTCAGGGCACTGAGAAGGATGGCCTCGTGGCTCTCAGGACTGAGTTAAGATGTAAAAGAATGGATTTTTTATTGTCATTAATGTGCATAGGTGTGTGATCTCTTTCTCCCTATACTTGGCAACTCAGGTATGGCAGTAAGGAAATGAGTGATTGGACTGACCCAGAGTTATGATTTCTCTGGGCAGGTGCAGTGGGTTCACAGATGGGGTGGGATAAAGTTGAGACCACTGACCGACGAGTGGTGGGGGTTTCAGACCAGGGTCCAAGAAAGGACTGGAAGACTCATTGAGGTGGCCAAATGGGTGCTAAAAGGAGGGCGCTGAAAAGACGAGAGGTTGTGGTTGGAAAGAGGGGCTGTGCGGATTCGATGGGGTTTCCTTTTGGGCACGAAAGACACAGGTGATGCAGGACCACTGGGGAAAGGGTTGCGAGCTCTCAGTGGAGAATGCTCTCATGTCAGGAAGTCAGAAGACCATAGGTGACAAGGAAGGAAAATGACAGAGCTACAGTGCATGAGCCTCAACGTACGGAGAAGATGCAGAAAGTTTATAAGCAGGGACTCAGGGAGCAGTGATATTTGAGCTGGGCTTCGGTGGGTCAGTAGGAGTTCTCCAGGCAGATGAGAGCAGTGACGGAGAACCTTCAGATACAATCGGTAGCACCTGGCAGTGCTTAAGTTCTCTTTCAGCACAGTATCTCCCGGGGCACAGAGCTCACACATACATACCCTACTTCCCTTTTTTCCTTTTTTTCTCCCCAGACCATGGCCATTCTAGAAATAAAATCTCATGAAATTAACATAACCTTATCTCCTGGACACGTAAGCAAATTTGATTTAAATCTTGCCTGCGTTTGCCAGTTGTACAGTCTGGATAACCCGGTTACCACTATTTTCAAGAGAAAATGGTAAGAATTACCTTTGAAGAGTGACGCTTTGATGCCTTAACCAGTATGTGTATTTTAGAGCCCATTAGTTGTCCGTGACCTGTCTTCATCTTCTGTCCTCTGGAAGCTTCTGTGATTTGAGAAAGACTGTGGGCTTGCAGACCAGCCAGAGCTGGCCCTGAATCTTGCTGACACCATATACTGGCTGTGTGACATATAACAGCCTGCATAACCTTCCCTGGTTGCCGTTTCCTCCTCTGTGACGTGGGGATGACATGCCTGTCCAGCGTCACGAGCACGACAGGAACTCATGTCAGTAAGGGCGATGACCCAGAACGCGCACCCGGGAAGCATCCTCCGGCTCTCCGATCGGCCCTGCCTCTCCCAGCTCTGTTCTCGGATGTCGGCTCCTTCCAAGCACTTGGCCGCTGACCCTTACTGTCTTTCTCTCAAAAACTGACTTCCCCATACTTGTCTGTCCTCTGGCTGCCACAGTTCACGCAAACACATCACAGTTGCCTGAAAGCATTTTCTTTCCTGAGTCTTGACTTCTAGCTTAGAAAGACCCGAGAGAAACAACAAGGAGAGGGAGAGTGGGAGGGGGTGAAAGGGAGCTCTTAGTGGACTCCTGGAGACCCGGCGGAGAGTAAGGGCAGAGCAGGAAGCGGAGAACAGATGCTAGAACACACAGGAGACGCCTTCACAATAAAATCTCCAGCAGTACGCCTGCTGCCTCGCTTTGCTGAAGGTGACTGATAGCTTGTTATCATTTCTTTGTGTTCTTACTGCCTCCTGAAACAAAATGTTCTTTGAATAGGAAGCGGAAAATCATTTAAAAACTAAATCTCTCCAGTGGTTTGTCACGTTCTTTTAAAAAATATTTTTTCACCAAAATGTAATCCATATTTTGAATTTCTCCTACTTGCCGGACTTGTTTTATATGTTGTTTCTTTTAGAGGTCTGCGGCCAAGACAAACTGCGACTCTGTTCATCCTCTCAGAATAGAGTAGCCCATTGTCTATAAGGGAACGGTGCTCTCTGGGGTTGTGCAACTTGGTTGCCCTGAGAATCAGGGAGGCTTGGCTGAGTCTTCAGAGACAGGACACTGAGATCCTCAAAGCTGCCAAACCCTGTGGCTCCTTCCCCTTTGCCTGTTGGTGCTTATGCTACATAGTCCGTGCACATTTCTTTGCAACTAGGTAACAACTGCAGGAAAAAAAGGTTGTAATGTGAATGAGAAGCTCTTAACACAAATAATTCACAAAAGAAATACAAATGGCCAGTGAGCCTATAAGAGAAGGTCCTGCCTCTCTGGTAATGACCGTAAAGCCACATACAACAGCAAGACAAGCTGTTTGGACTGATTTGACATAAAACATGTCATTTGGCATAAACTGACAAATGACAAAAACCATTTGGCGTAAGACAATAGCCACTGCTGGTGCGGAGGTGAAGGGGGCCTGGAGAGAGTGTCCGGAATGTCAGCACTGGTCATTACTGGGCGGTGCGGCCCGGATGGCTTTCTTTTTATTCTCTCTATGTCTGAATGTGGCCCTGTCTGGTCCCAAGCCGACGGACACACTCCATGATTGTCATACATCAAGTGGGGAAATTAGGGATGCCTGGGTGGCTGTTATGCTTCCAAATCTTGATTTGGGCTCAGGTCATGATCTCAGGGTCATGGGATCAAGCCCCACCACCCCCGACCTAGGGCTCTGTGCTTGGGGCGTGGTGTCTGCTTAAGAATGTTCCCTCTCCCTCTGCCCCTCCCCACCCTGCATACATGCCCACATGTGTTCTCTCTCTCTCTCTTTCTCTCTTAAGGAAATGGGAAAGTAAAAGGGGGATGATCTAATTAATGTTTTAAAACTTTCAACATTTTGAGGAATGAAAAATGTTAAATATACACAAATACACAAAAGTAGGTAAAACAGTATGATTAACTTTCTGAGAACTGTCTCTAAATTCAGTACTTAATATTTTTTCTGCCTCTCTCCATTATTCCTTTTCTTTCCTTATTTTCCCGTTCTCCCCCCCCCCTGTTTTTAAAGATTTTAATTATTTATTTGACAGACAGAGATTGCAAGTAGCAAAAAGAGAGGCAGAGAGAGAGAGGGAAGCACGCTGAGCAGGGAGCCCGATGCGGGGCTCGATCCCAGGACCCTGAGATCATGACCTGAGCCGAAGGCAGAGGCTTAACCCACTGAGCCACCCAGGCGCCCCTTCTCTGCATTATTTTTAAGAAAATTCCTGTCACATTTCATCTGAACCCTAACTATTTCCACATATATTTCTTTGAAAAGGGATATTTTCTCACAACCACAATTCTATTTTCATGTCCAACAAAATTAACAAAAATCCATTAATAACTTGTGAGTCCAAATATGCCTTCACATTTTCTCAGTTACCTCAAAGAAGACTTTTAGAGTTGATTTGTTTGAATTAGGACCCAAATGAGGTCCAGTCATTGTGCTTGATTGTAATGCCTTTTAGTCTCTTTTTAGTTTGCAACGGATCTGCCACTTCCCTCCCCCGTTTTTGGTCCTTGACTTATTGAATAAACTATCTGAGTTGTCCTAGAAATTGTACCAAATTCTGGATTTGTGTATTTGCTCTCCTGCTGCCTTGCAAACTGAAGTTTAGATCTGAATCTTGACTAAATTCAAGTGTAACAGTTTTTGGCAGTACTCTTTCACAAGTGGTGCTGTGTATTTCTTATTGCATTACATTACACAGTACACAATGTCTGGCGGTCTCATTTTGAAACATGCTCAAACTGATCAGCGGTTCAGAGAGCAGCCTGATCTCTCCATTGTAAAGGTTCCTGCTATCCTTTTTCCTAA
The DNA here is from genome assembly GCF_022355385.1 of Mustela nigripes. Classification (NCBI taxonomy): domain Eukaryota; kingdom Metazoa; phylum Chordata; class Mammalia; order Carnivora; family Mustelidae; genus Mustela; species Mustela nigripes. Next base: position 1,092,802 of record NC_081566.1, on the reverse strand, counting down.
TGTCTTTAGCATCTCTTGATATGCATTGCCTGAATCGTTATTTCATTACTGGTTATAAATGGTGATGTTCCAATTTTATTAATCCTTTTGCATTTAATAACTGTAATTCTTCTCTATCAAAAGAAAAATTCCTCATCAGCTAGGTCTTTTTTGATTTTTCTAAAATGTAGCCATACAGGACAGGTCAGATAAATGCATAGTTCCTAATCTTGTCCACATTAAAGTCCTACAAGCAATGACAAGCCAGTAACAAGGAATAGCCATAATGCCCAGATTGTGGTCTCTAAGTGACATTATACATCACAAGGAATTAGGGCTTTGTGGAAAAAGGGCTGATCCAAAGGCGAGGCTGGAAATAAGATAATAATGAACTGTAGTACCAGTAAGCAAAGACTCTGTCAAAAGCAAACAGACAAACAAACCGAAAACAGGACTTCATCATAAAGATCTCCCAGGAGCTGGTTTGAGGGAGCTCTTTTGGTATAAGATGGGGTACTTTGAGAATAAAAAAAAAAAAAAAAAATGGCAGCTGCGATTGATTGACTCATCTTGAATACATTTTATAAGTCTGTGAGTTCATAATGATACAGACCAAAAATAAGAACAGGTTGAGAACCACAAAACCGCCTGCTAAAAGAAAAGCGAACCCACAGGTAGCCACTGCAGGAAAGTAGGACACCAACTCCTTCCTCGGGAAATGAGTAAATTAAAGTGGAAGCTGATTGTGTTCGTGAAAGGCCCCATGGCTGCTGTGAGAAGAGAAAGTGGTGGGAAGGCGAGTGTGCAGACAGGGAGACTTGCCTTGAAATCCAGGGACTGTGCAAACGTCCGAGGTAGACAGACGAGCGAGCTGGTCTTTGATCTCCCGGAGCTCACATTTCCAGGGGCGTAGACCGCCTTGCGGCAGCCAGCGGGCCCCTAGCAGCCATGGTGGGTGCTGACCCAGGATCTGGACGGCCTTACCTGGGCAGGGGCGGGAAGGGAACGTTGAGTGCCTGCGGGGAAGGGGCCGAGGAAGGCAGGCTGGATCTGACCCAGCCTAGCCACAGAGAGGACTCGATCACCCTGTTTTCAAGTTTTTACTTTAGCTCCAGTCAGTTCTAACAGCCAGTGTTGGGTCAGTTTCAGGGGTATGGTAGAGTGACTCGGCTGTCCGCACAGCCGGCCGCCCACCACAAGGGCCCGTCTGAATCCCTGTCACTGTCTCACCCGTCCGTGCCTCCCGCCCTCCCAGATCTCTTTGGTGTCGTCTCCATCTCTCTGTTTGTGCCATCACACGTGGAACTGGGGAGGAGGTGCTCACTGGGCCAAGTGAGAGGAGATGGCCAGGAAGGTCAGGGACGGGGAGATGAGCACGAGAGAGAGCCACGGCAAGGCCCCCAGAACTGAAGGTGTGGACGGGCTTAGCTCGGCCGTGTTGTGCTGTGCGAATGCCTGAAGCATTAGACGTGATACGTCATCAAGACACTCCTAGGCAGACAGAAGTGAAAAATGGGCAGACTCTGGCTGAGGACCATGCGGAGGGTGATGCCGGAGGAGGTCACACAACCAGAGGCTCTGCAAAAGCCTGCCATCCTCAGGAGTGCGAAATAGCCTCTGCCCACCGAGAGGGAAACAATTTGGACTCCCTGTTTATGCGCAGACTTTTAGAGAAGGGTTACAGCCTGGTACCAAGCTAAGTGGAAGGATTAAGCAACTATTTCAAATAATAATCAATGATAGCAATTCAGGTCTGGCAAGAACGCAGTAAAACCAGTCCTTTCACATACTACTGGTCAGAGTTAAATCAATACCATCCTCCTGGAAAACAATTTAATAACTCATTGAAGATTTCTAAAAAATGTTCTTTTTTCAACTTTATCTAAGTTACTGAGTTCACTAGCCTAGAGCTGTTTATATATCCTTTTTTATTTTTAACCTCTTAGTGTCTGTAAGGGCTATAATGTTTCCTCTCTTATGGTTGGTATTGTCAGTTTGTATCTTTCTTTGTTTCCTTTGGCTACAGGTTTACCAGTTTTATTGATTTTATTTTTTAAATCTATTTTTCTATTACCTATTTTCCATTATTTTCTGTCATTATTTCATTGCTTCTACTTACTTTTGGTTTAATTTGCATTGTTTCAATCATTAAAAAAAGCAGTAAGCAAAGCCCAAACATGACTCCAGGACATACCAGAATTCTCTCTTTTTCAGGTAAAGTAAAAAAGTTTCGGGTTTGAATAAAGAAGAGTAGAGAGCTCCCAGCCTCTGAGGACGTCAGCATCTCCATTAGACCAAGTAAGTCAGTATTTGCTTTCCTAGAAACAAAAATTGCTAGAGAAACATTGTCCCTGGAAAGGGATAGGGGGCAAGAAAAACAATTTATTTTACTTTTCAGGTCAGTTTCTGTATTCAGTATTCCCAGTATATCTCATAAAAGTACTTTGCTTTCCTCAGTTTAGAAAAAAAGAAAGTCAGGGAATGATCTTTATCACTCACCTCCTGAGACCATCTTGACAAAAACTAATGAACAATTGTGAGGTGCCCCATGAACGCAGCTTTGAAGTATAATTGCCAATGTGCTAATTAAGAATTCACCAGAGTGTCAGCATACTGACAGAGATTGAGATTCTCCAATTTACTTGAGAAAATGATTATGCTTCATAACTGAGCTGTTACTGTCATCATCCAGAGCGACAGGTGTTTACATACGCAGGCCCCCGAGCCAGCTGAGCACTCGCTGCTCCGAAGAGTTCATGTCTTCACTAGGGTCCAAGGCACATGTAAAGAGAAAAGCGGTCCAGGCTGTGCCAATCTAAGTGCCAAACGAGTGGTGCAAGGGAGTCTGGGGGGCTCCGTTGTTAAGCGTCTGCCTTCGGTTCAGGTCACGATCTCAGGGTCCTGGGATGGAGCCCTGCATCAGGCTCCCTGCTCAGCGGGGAGTCTGCTTCTCCCTCTCCCCCTCCTCTTGCTTATGCTCCCTCTCTCGCTGTGTCTCTCTGTCAAATGAATAAATAAAATCTTTTTAAAAAATGAGTGGTCCAGAACCTTAGAAATTCAAAGGGTCACAGAATAGAAGGGCTGCGATCCAAGGTGAGTGAGGGCGTTAGGGAGAATTTTATGGAAGAGATGAAATTTATTGGTACTTTAAAGGGAAACACCAACGGAAACAAGAAAAAATGAAAAGAATCCACTGAGAGGAGTCAGAGTAAGCAAATGTGTGCAGGAAAAAGGGCTTATAATGCACTTTTGAAATAAGCAGAACAGTTGCCACCTGAGTCCCTAGAACAATTATACGTCGTGAAATCACCAGTGCCCCGGTGTGTTTCATGTGAAATGGCTTGCATGTGCCTTGCACGGAACTGGTGGGCCCATGACGCTTGGCCAGGCGTGGGGGTCGTTACACTAATATCGTAGCAGAGAAACCTGAGGCTCAGGAGCAAAGTCAGAGTGAAGCCGGCAAGTGCAGTCTCTGAACCCACCTCCACACCACAGCTCAGTGAGGACTTGGAGAAACAGCCTGAAGGGATTTGGGTTTTATTATGTGAGCAGTGCGGGTACACTGGTGGTTCGAATTCTTTGCAGGATATACTCAGTGAAGGGTTCCAGGAGGACAAACGCGATGGAATTTTGTAAGAGCGATTGCAGAGGGAGCAGGGAGGAGGAAGGAGCGATGGCCCTGCTGTGGGGACCTTACTCTCCAGCGGAAGCTGTGGGAACGGGAAGGAAAAGGTGTAAAGACACTTTTCCAAATGTCCGGGCTTCAACACATTTTTTAAAAAATTAAGGCTTTACCAGTCCTAAGTTAAAGGAGAAGGAGGGAAGGATTTGTATGTGAGGCTACCAGGATAGTCTGCCTGGGGAGGAAAAAGAATATATTCGATTTGGGGTACGGTGACTGAAGCACAGGTGAGGCGTCCAGGCAGAGACATGGAGCGGGGCACAGGAGTCCGTAGAGTGCTGGGATTTACAAGTGACCCTGAGGGGAACATATAAGTCGAGGTCAAGTTCAAGTAAGACTCTTTGAGGAATTCTCCTATCATAGCTGATTCTTCCTAAAGGATCGATTCTGCCTTATATGCTCCATATAGTTGAAGAGAAGTCTCATGCTCTGGAGAGACGATGAAAAGTTATGGAAAATCAAAGCTTTGAAGGAAGTCTTTGCATTAGCTGTAGCACCATCTGGCAGTATTTAAATTTTCTTTTTTTAAAAAATTAAATTGATTTATTTATTTTCAGAAAAACAGTATTCATTATTTTTGCACCACACCCAGTGCTCCATGCAATCCGTGCCCTCTCTAATACCCACCACCTGGCTCCCCCAACCTCCCACCACCCCCCGCCGCTTCAAACCACTCAGGTTGTTTTTCAGAGTCCATAGTCTCTCATGGTTCACCTCCCCTTCCAATTTCCCCCAACTCCCTTCTCCTCTCTAACTCCTCATGTCCTCCATGACATTTGTTATGCTCCACAAATAAAGTGAAACCATATGATAATTGACTCTCTCTGCTTGACTTATTTCACTCAGCAGAATCTCCTCCAGTCCCGTCCATGTTGCTACAAAAGTTGGGTATTCATCCTTTCTGATGGAGGCATCATACTCCATAGTGTATATGGACCACATCTTCCTGATCCATTCGTCCGTTGAAGGGCATCTTGGTTCTTTCCACAGTTTGGCGACTGTGGTCATTGCTGCTATAAACATTGGGGTGCAGATGGCCCTTCTTTTCATTACATCTGTATCAGTTGAGGCAGACCGCCCGCACGTCAGACCTCCCGTCTCCCCTCTCCGTGGTGCTGTAGGGGATAAAAGAGCGGCTGCCATTTGGAGAACTCCTTCACCCTTTCCGGACCTGTCACCCTTCCCTGCATTTGGGCATCATCTTAGCTCCCGCTGATGCAGTTCTCTTCAGTGAGAGAAGCACCGACCAGCAGAGTCTGCAAGTGGTTAAGGGACTTCCATGTTATGTTTCCATGAGTATTTGCTTCTTAAAGAGGGCCGCAGAGCCACGGCCATATTGTACGCAGCGTAAGTAATTGTCCACAGTAGAGTGTCACCTTCGCCGCGCCGGGAGGGCAGAGGGCAAGGGGGAGGAACCTTTCCTGCGGCCATCCAAATGCGGCCGGGCTCATTGCAGAGACTCCGGCTCTGACGACCGTGGGCCTCCCCTCTAACCAAAGCCCACCCCCCACAGCAAAGGCTCAGCCACCTTCCCTGGGGGGTCGAGGGTGGGGCGGGTGAAAGAGACGAAGTACGTTCCCGGATAATGGGGTTTTCTCGTGGTTTTCCACGCTGGAGTCCATTTGGCTTTAGCCTGTCAGTCACAATAGAACACTTTTTCTAAGGTTCAGCTGTTCAGCTCTCTCTGCCTCTACCAGCCCACGGCTGATAAGATCCGGAATGGCTGGACCTGGAGTGTGGCTGCTCTAGTGTGTTCCTAGGTTGACGAGCCAAAGGACCCCCTGGGCTCTGTGCAGCCCCGCGGGGCTCACCCGGGCTCCATCGAAGGGCTTTCGCACGTAAATCCTTCTGGAAGCGGAGTGTTGGCTGGCCTAGAGGTTCCAAATTGCTTCCCGTCCAGGGGGCGTCAGAGTCATCTGGGAGGGGTCTCAGTGTTAGAAAGTGGACACTGTCCTGTCTTTCATTTCAGCAGGGACACGACTGAGGCTGGCTCGTTTTCTAAGTCTTACTTCAGGGGAGAACATTCAAAGCATGTCCCCCATGGGATGCGCTGGTTCCAGCTGACCCTGAAAAATACCAGCACGAGTGTCTGTGACTTAGGACTCGCCTTCCCAGTGGGACCGGGGTTTGCCTTGCAGAGGCACGTTCCTCTCACCCAGAGGGACTTGCTTTGGAAGAAATCACAGACCTGGTTTCTGACTGTTTTCTGTGAGCCTGTGTTTGATGGAGTATAACTCTGTCAGGAACCAACCTTGTAAAGGGGCCCCTTCAGGGTGTCACATATTTTGGTTTTGTTTGTTTTTGTTTCTTGCTGCTGGTGACAAATTCTGAGTAGAGAGTCTGTCCACCACTCTCTGGGTCGCTCCCTCCGTGCTTGGGAGCTGGGTTTCAGTGGTACGCGGGAGAAAGCTCGCGTTCCTGCCGCCTCCGGCAGGAGTCTTCGAGGTACGACGTGTTCTCCTTGCTTTGCTGAGATGACATAGACTCAGATTCGAGCATCCGCTGTGCATTATGATTTGGGGAGGAACAGAGTTTCATAAATTTCGCATGTCTGTCCCGGGTAGATGTTCCCTTTCAGAGCTGAGCAACTGGTGTGGTTTTATGGGGAGAGAGAAGAAGCCTCTGCTCCCAGTTTAATTCACTCTTTGAATCAAGACGTCTTAGAACTCTGAGTCCATTTTACAGAGAAAATGACTGAGACACGAGGGTCCAGCAGCACTTCCTCATGAGTCTGCAGTGACCCTTGGTACTGAGTTAATGATTTGTCTATCTCGGGAAGCTGCGAGCTTTTGTGGTTAAAACATTGTTTTTGACTCATCTCAGTGTCCCCTGCCCCCAGCTGGGACGTTAATGGGCATGAGAAATGGCATTTGACGGCAGCCGTCGCCATCAGTGTTATTGTTGCTGCCTTTAAACAGGGCCGCGCTCCCTGCGCAGGGGACTGTCGACACCCCGTTCAGATGGTCCTGTCGGGAGCGCCGGGTGACTTCCCAGTGACGTGTTCTAATAAGGGGCGGCCGCATTTGAGCCACGGGGTCTTTTCAACCTCTCACCCCCCGCGCAACCCCTATATCCAGTTGACCCTGGAATGACATGGGTCGTGTCATGGGTCATGACCTTTGACCTGTGTGGTTCCACTTACACATGGGTTTTTTCTCAAAAAACATAGCACAGAACTGTGAACATAGTATCTTTTCGTTATGATTTTCTAATAACATTTTCTTTTCTCTGGTTTACTGTGAGACTACGGATAACACACAACGCGCACGTGTCGGTCGGCTGTCTGTGGTACTGGCTGGGCTTCGGTCGCCAGTAGCTGTGAGTGATGAAGTTTGGGGGTCAAACACCCGAAGCAGACTTTCGGCTGCGTGTGGGGCCGGCATGCCTAACCGCCACGTTACCAAGGGTCACTCGTGCGTGATCCTCCACTCTGCCCTAGATGAATTCTGTAGCACAGCGTGGCAGCAGTGGCAGCAGTGACAGCGGGCCGGCTTGGATCCACTGCCCCTTTGCCTGACATCTACCCCTCTTCACCCCCATCTGTTGAATGGAGGCCCGTGGAAGGCCCTGGGGTGTTTCAGGTGCGGTTATTCCTCCAAGACCCAAGTGCAAAGATTTCTCCTGTGCTGCTTGCTTTACCTCATTCTTTGTTCCCGACCCCGATCTAATATAGCATAAACCTTTTGAGAATATTGACTGCACTTCAACATTCCTTATGTTTTTTGTTTGTGTATTTGCCCAAAACTGCACACATATTCCCCATCCCTGAGGGATTCTGGGAAATCTTCCCCAGGGTTTCCGAGTGCATTCAGTTTAATTCAGCAAACGTTCATCGAGTGCTCAGTAAATACCAGACGCAGGGTTAGACTCTGAGAACCCGAAGATGAATTAGTTGTTGTATCTGCCCTCAAGACTCTCACAGCCTGGCTGGGGAAGTAGGACACACACACCGTCAGCTGTGCAAGGACGTCCCAGAGCAGAGTTGCAGAGCCCTGTGTGTGGGCACACTCAGGCTGGAGGACTCGGGAGTGTGGAAACTGGGGTGGCGGGTGGGGGTGTAAGTTCGGGACAAATTATAAAGCGCTTTGAATGCCAGAATAAGTAGTGGGGATTTTGTTGTGCTGTTTATGGGTAAATTTCTGAGAGGAAAGACAGGATTTGTGTTGTAGATGTGTCCTTTAAATACTGAGGTGAAATTGGCATAATATAAAATTAACTATTTTAAAGTGAAAATTCAGTGTGTATTCACAATGTTGTACAACCCCCATTTCTTTCTAGTTCCAAAACTTTTTCATCAGCCCCAAAGAATGCTCAGTATCTCTGAAGGGATCACTCTCTATTCCCTTCCACTCATCTGCTTTCTGTCTCTGTGGGGTTTGCTATTCTGGATATTTACTTCATTCACAAGGACTCATATAGGGGCGCCCAGGTGGCTCAGTGGGTTAAGCCTCTGCCTTCAGCTCGGGTCATGATCTCAGGGTCCTGGGATTGAGTCCCGCATCGGGCTCTCTGCTCATCAGGGAGCCTGCTTCTCCCTCTCTCTGCCTGCTTGTGATCTCTCTCTCCCTCTGTTAAATAAATAAAATCTTTAAAAAAAGGAATCATGTAATTTGTGATCTTTGTGTCTGACTTCTTTCACTTAGTGTAATGCTTTCTTGTATTATGTTTCAATCCTCTGTTCCTTTTTATGGATGAATAGTTTGCTGTCCATGTAAACCAACAGTTTATCCGTTCATCTCTCGATGGGCATTGGTTTTTTCCCCCCACATTTTGGCTATTATTAATAGTGCTGCTTTAAACATCTGTGCACAACTTTTTGTGTGGACCTATCTTTTCATTTCTCTAGAGTACATACAGGCATGGGTTTCCAAGTCACACGATAATCCCATGTTTAACGTTTTGAGGAACCGCCAAGCTATCTTCCACAATGGTTGCACCATTTTACATTCCTGCCAGCAGAGTATGTTATCTCATTTCTCCAGATTATTACCAACCTATGTTGTTTTCTCTTGCTTTATTGTAATTGTCCCAGTAGGTGTGAAGTGGTATCTTTTCGTGGTTTTGGTTTGCATTCTCTTAATAACCAGTGGTGTTAATGTCTTGTAGATCTTCTTGGGAAAAATGTCTGTTCAACTTGTTTGCCCATTATGTGTTTCTGTAAGCAGTTTTGTTGAGTTATAATTTATATACAGTTCACTTACTTAAATTGTATAATTCAATGGGGTTAATATATTGACAGAGTTGTGCAGTCACCACAATCTAATTTTAGGATATTTTCATGACCCCAAAAAGAAATTATGCTCTTTAATAGTCCCTCCTCATTCCACCCGCCTCCTTGGCCCTAGCAACCATTAAGATGTTTTCTGTTTCTCATCGATTGGCCTATTGTGGACTTTTCAGAAAACGGAATCATACAATATGTGGGGCTTGTGATTGGTTTCTTTCACTTAGCACGTTTTCAGGGTTCGCCATGTTATAGCATGATTAGTCCTTCATTCCTTTTTGTTGTCAGTTAATAATCCATTGTCTGAAAAGACCACATTTAGGCATCTGTTCATTATCTGCTGGACTTCCAGGTTGCGTTCACCTCTTGGCTCTTGGGAACAGTGCTACTGTGAATGAGAGTATACCTGTATTTGCTTGAATACCTGTCTTCAATTCTTTTGGATTATACCTATGAGTGAAATTACTGAGTCATGTGGTAACTCCAGGCTTAACTTTTTGAGAACCAATGAACTGTTTCCAAAGTGGCTACAACACATACATTCTCACAGGTACTATGTGAGCGTTCCAATACCTACATATTTTCCAATACCTACTGTTGCTTTGTGGTGGTCGTTCTAGGCAGTGTAAAGTGGTATCTTTTATGATTTTGATTGGCATTTCCATATATATATATATATATATATATATATATATATATATATATATACACATCCTCTAACACATGAAGAAAGAGGGAAGGTAGAGAATTGTTCTGATGGCCCTTCCTAGAGGTGTTTTATCAATTTGTCCCACATTACATTGACCAGAACTCAGATGTGGGGCCCCACCTCTGCAAGGTGGCCAGGAAATGTAGCTCCCCTAAAGATGAGAAGAAAATGAGCTTGGGGATCATCCTAGGTCATCAGGGCATGGCAAAAACATGCACATGGAGACATTTATACAATATGGTAGCTGTGTGGAGAGATACCGCTTCTATATGAAGAGGAAAAACCAAATGAGATTGGTTGGTCATAGAGAGAGGCCTCGTGTTGATATTGAATTCAGAGAAGGGATCTCTCTGAACCATCTCTCTCTTACTTTATAGGCAAGGAAATGGTGCCTGATTAGTAAAGTGTCTTTTCAAAGTCACCGCAACACAATTGCTTAGTAGAAACTGGAACTCCTAGGTTGATCTGCTTCTTGGCATTCAAGAGTAGGATCACAAATGCCAGCATTGTTTGGAGAAGAGCCTACTTGGTCCTGGCTTCAGACCAAATTTAAGATAATCAACCTTAATTTTTTTTTTCTTTTAGTGGAACTGATACAAAAACCCTTGAAGAAATTCTTCAGAACTAAAAGTAGATATTTAAAGGGAGAGAGAGAAGGATAGGAGGGAGATGAGAGCAAGAGTGACCCACTCAGAGCCAAAGAGCTGTTGGAGAAGTGATTTTATGATGGGTGGTCTGGCCTTTTCATGTTGTTGGGTCTGGGGGTTTATAAGATGAATTTTACTTCCAGTTTTCTAGTCCTAAGGAGAGCTAGCCCCTGGCGAAAACTGAAGGTAAAGACTGTCCTTAGGTCTTCTGCCCCTCCTGTGTGTGCCACTCCGACCACCGGAGCTCCAGTAGTACCTCCCAGCCCCTTGTCAGAAAGCAACGCCGTCTCTCCATTCCCTGAGTAACTCAGCCGCTCCACTCTATCATAGTTCTGTATAAAGTGCTAGTGATATATGGTCATTGTCTCCTTTAACTCTCACGTATATCACAGGGCTGTTTTATTATTCTAATTTTATAGATGAGAAAATTATTGTTTCCAGATGCTTTATGTACATTATCAGATCTCCTACAACATAAATCATGTTATATGTCTTCCCTTTAAAATGTGAGGTGTCAGTAGCAGGTTAACTGATTCCCCCAAGATCACCAAGCTGGCAAGAGAAAGAGCTGAGTTTTAAACTTAGTTCCCAAACCCATGCTTTTTGTGATGCTTAATAATAATAATAATAATAATAATAATAATTACACTGATTTTATTATTTTTTACTGTAATTTTCATAGCTTTCCCAGAGAAATAATCCTGAAATGGGGTTCTGTGAGAGGATTCTTAGAGATGCAGTGCTTAAACCCAAGACTGAATGTGGTTGTTCAGTTTATAGGAGTCTTTCAGCTGCAAGTTAAAAATAACCCAAAAAACCCAAAGACACACAAAAAACCAAGTAAGCAACAGATTGTTTCTTTTCTCTTGTAAGAAGCCCAAAGGCAGAGCAGTTCCACCGCTGGTTTGTGGCAGCTCAGGGACGCCATCAAGCACCCAGGGTCCATCCGTCTTTCTATTCCGTCAGCTCTAGCCATTTGCTTTGCTCTTGGCTGGCTTCCCTGGTGGCCCCAGATGGCATTTTCATTGTAGGTGACAATATCCAGAAGCAGAAGAGGAAACTGTTAAACTTGTGTCCCTTTCTAAGAGTGGGGAAAAGCTTCCCAGAGCCTCACCAGCAGATTTCCTTACATCTCTTCAGCCAACATCGTGTCATAGGTCCCTATCTAAACTCCTCACTTTCCAGAGGCGGCGCGGTTGCCATGCTCGACCGCAACCAGTCCAGACTTAACCTCTTAGGCTTTGGTGTCCCCTGAAATAACTGGCTAGAATAACTAAATAAATAACTAAATAACTAACAGAATTGGAATTCTGTTAGGAAGAATGGTCAAGGCCCAGGGGTGGGTGGGCAGGAGGCAACAGTGGTGATCACATCCAGGCACCAGGGCTTGGTAGCTTAGGGAGAGAAGTAGAAGCTTTCAAATTCAGGACAGAAGTTTCTTGCTTTCCCATGAGCCCAGCCCCTGCTTGAGACTGTTAGAGTTAATACTGGAAGTGTTTGGGAAAGAATTTTCACATTGTTTTAGGGTGTTATTTTGAAATTACAAAGATTCCAAGCTGGTTGACCGAAAACCATATGGAAAAAATCCAAATTATGATTTACTAAGGGTTACTTACACGACTCTCTTTTGGACTCAGAGATTTCAAATGACTTTAGAGTCATTTCGTTTATAATCCTCTGACCCCATTATAATGCTTGGCTTCCTTTTACAGTGTCTTTGATCTAGACTCTGCTTGAACACATTCTGTGACCAGAGGCTCACTACTTACAATCTATTTCCCCTGGGGGCAATTCTTTTTTGTTGAAAAGTTATTTTGTTTTATCTTGGGAATTATTTATTTATCTATGTATTCGAGAGAGAGGGAGCACGCACGTGAGAGAGAATCTGAAGCAGACTCAGTGCTGAGCGTGAAGCCCCAAGCGGGACTGTACCGTGCGGCTATGAGATCACGGCCTGAGCGGAAACCACCAGTCGGCTATTTAAGAGACTGAGCCACCCAGGTGCCCCCAAAAGCTATTCCTTATTTTAAACCAAAATCAACTATAATTACCTACATGTATCTTTTACACAGACATAAACATGCTGTGTAAAGAAAACAAACAAAAAAACCCACAAAAAACAGGTTTTGGAATCAGACAAAGTTTAGAATCTCAGATTTGCCCATGCCTGGTTATACAGTTGAGAGTCAGACTCTCCGGACTCAAACCCCAGGCTTGCCGTTTGCCAGCCGCACGACCTTCCAAGAGCACCTCGCTCGTGCCTCTCTCCTGTGCCTCTGTTTTCGTTCCCACAAGATGAGTCCTTCAGCAGCTTGTGCTTACTGGAGTGAGGTGACCCAGGTCTGGGAAGCCATCGTGCTGAGACAATGCTTGTCGTAATTACTAAAACCAACTGTGAGGACTTACAAGTATTTAAACTCTCTGATGCTCAGTAAAATTGATGTAACCATCCCTCCGTTCAAGGTTTGCTATGTGACTAAATAAGACCATTCATACAGAAAACTCAAAAAAAGTTAATCCTTCCCAAATCACTTGCCCAAGGCCTGCCTGGAACTCAGCAGCTGCCCTATAAATACCATCTCCCCCACCAGCTCCCTTTTCCCCATGAAGGTAGAGAAGTGAAGTTCGTGGGGCGGGTGGGGCCCGGGCCTCCCGTGGATGCCACGTTTCTGCCCAGAGCAAGTCTGGCTGCTCTCAGGGTCGGGGCTCCCACGGTTCGTATCTCCCAGTCCCTGACCAGAAGCTTCTCACGGACAGGGCCAAACCATAGGCATACTCTTACCTGCCGTGCTTATTCCCTGGCAGGAGTTAGTGCTCAACGCAGGCTGGTAACTGAAGTCACTTTTCTCTGGGCCTTTCTACAGGCTCTGGACTCCCAGTGAGTGCTCTGCAGACATTAGCTCATGATACTGGTATTATTACATAACAAACTCAACTGTCCGTGCAGGCGGTGAAGGGCTGGTGGGGAACACAACGATTCCAGATGCCTGCAGGACCTATGTCCTTTTCTCCCAAGCCAGAACTCCCATAGTTCACTTCTCCACTCCTAAAATGCAAGTCCTGCCCACGGAGACCAGCCTTCACAGTGGGCAGGGAGGACTCAACGTCTCGAACCTGCTTCCTGCTTTCTTCACCCTGGCGGGGGCCACATTTGCAGTTCACGGTGCAGCTTGGGTGTATGCAAACTGTACTTACGTGGATTAACTAACATTAGTTTGATGATTGCTGCCCCTAAACATGTTTCACCCAAATCACTTATTTTTGCCTTTCAAATGGTAACTGCACAATACATGTGAATTGTGGCACGTGAAATCAAAACATAGATCCATTCAACCCAAACTTCTGTCTCTGCTATCTCAAGGTAAGGATTGTGGAGAAGCCTAAGGGTGCTATGGCATAAATTTAAAACACAAAAGCAATTCTTCAGAATATTATGGATTCACCATCATAGATTAATTGTATTTCCCGAGTTTTTATCAGGGAATGTCACGGTCATCCGTGGGTCTCGGGATCAGGTCTGTGCACAGATGGCGGTCTTGTGGTCACTCACTGACTTCCCGCCTGTCTTAGCAGACCTTAGAGAGCGAGTCCACGAGCTGGCTTTGTGTGGCCCCAGCTTTCAACCCTCGGTACGCTTGAACACTAAAGAACTTTTTCAGATCCTTCCTCCCTGGCAAGGAGGCACAAACCCTTTTTCCTTCAAGACACAGGAGGAGAGGTAGGAGAAGCGTGTTTATTTAAGAAGCCAGAAATCCAGAAGATTCACTTAACTATTCATTCTTTGGGAACCAAGTCAAAAATCCATCGGTTGACTCCTACTTTTGTTTTGGCTTGGCCGGACGTCTGTGTGAACAGCCTTTCTTATGACAGTTTGGCAGCGAGACTCTGGTCAGGAAGGGGAGAACATACGAATGTTTTCGTTTCTCAGCCACAATCCTCACCCACCCTCCCCTTTGCTGCCCTTTCCCTGAACCGAGACGAGAGTTTGATTGGGGCTTTGTTTTGTGTCTTGGGCAAAAGTTTTGGGTCAGCTGAGGTCAGTTCTCATTTTATCTAAATCAGTTTGCCCTCCTCAATCTCAATGGAAAACCTTCAACAAAAATACTTTTACACATAAGACTTCATTTTCATTGAGTTCTGTGTTGGCAAAGGAGCCAGATCCTTATCCCTGGAGGCACTTAACTTCTTAAACAATGTTTTATTAATTTTTTTCAAAGAACTTCTGCTTCATCATAAATAAATTGGCTCTCTTGCTTCTCAGGCTGACTCCAGAAGTTTGTGGACTTTTGACATTTCCTAATCTAAATGAAGACACTGTCTCAAACCTATAGTAAGGAGGCAGGGTCAGAGGATTGGTGGGTCAGGAAAGTTGGGTTAGTCTTGGCTGTACCCTCAGGTGTGACCTTGGGCAATTTCCTAAACCCCGTGGCTCCTCATCTAAAAAAAATAGGGGATTGGATACTAATTAAAATGTCTTTGACTCAAAGATTTAATGACTTAGTTGATAGAAACAAAGAAAGCCAGGACCCAGAAATAAATCAAAAGATAAATAGATTTATTTTAGAAATATGAGACCCATAAGTAAGTCAAAAGGTGGGTATTAGATTTATTTTAGAACTCGAAATCTTCTTTGTGGTCACCAAGCAAGGAGCGCTTCTTGAGCCATCGGGACTGTAGGGATGTCGGGAGCCTGCTGGAGCTGGAAAACCCTAGAGGTTTTTCTGTCAAATCCATCCCTTTCTAAACAGGCCTGAAGAAGAGCAGTGACTTGCCTAACACTGGCTACAGAAAGCCATCCTGGGTTCTTCTCCATTGCCGCCATGGCTCTTTCTCCTGTCCTTAGACCTTTGTGATCAGTGCTGTTCATGTGTGTTCTCAGTACCTTGTTCTGGTACCTGGCGTGTGTGTCTCAGGGATTTGAACACATAACAGAGACACTTAAAATACCACCTTGTGAATTCGTGTCTTTCATCCTTTCCGTTGGTTCTGTATGTTCTAATTATCCAGTGTATGCAAGCGTGAAAAATACCTTCTTGCCACAATTTCCAAAGTCTGTCTTTACCCAAAGTATCTGGATAGCTAGAGTACAGATTTATTTTGGGGAAGTGAATAATCATGATTGCTGGCTTTTGGAAGTTTATAGACTACATTAAAGAATATAAGACTATAGGTTTTGTATACATTTCCTCCCCCAATTTGATCTGTTTGCAGTGTTCCTCAGACAATAAGGATATCTCCTCGGATTATAGCAGTACGCACATTCGCTTCAGAGTTTCCAACATACACTCTCCTGTAGAGAGAAAGCAACGTAGTATCTTGCTTTCCCCACCTTTGGAGGAGTAAAAAGTGTCATATACATGAATTTTTTCAGGCAATAAGTATCTTTATAAAATCCCAGTGCTAGTTTTAAATTTGATACTGTTAAATGGAATATTTGATTAAATGTGTATTTTTAAAAAATTTTTTGGGGGAAGAGTGAGAGGCAGAGGGAAAGCATGTCCAGGAGACTCCCCGCTGAGCATGGAGCCTGACACAGGGCTCGATCTCATGACCCATGAGATCATGACCTGAGCCAAAACGAAGAGTCGGACACTTAACTGACTAAGCCACTCTAATGCTAGAGTAGTTATAGATGTTTTTACATTTTTACATTTTACATTTTTTAAATGATCAAATTTCATTATGAACATCAATTACTATACTGCCCTGATAATACAGGAAGTACATGGGGCCATTTGTATGTTTCTGGTCCTCGTACTACGGGTCTGTCACTGGCAAGGTCCTACCGTGGGCTTCATGTCAGCTTTGAGCACCCCCTTGCTCACCTAAAAACACAGTGGCTTCGGGTTTCGCAGCCAGATGAGCAGATCTGTCGGAACTGCGGGGAGAATGAGAGGAACGGGAGTCTGAGCGAGGCTTGCCAGACCTTAGTGCCTGGACTCTTACTGCCCGAAGAGCCCTTCTATTCACTCCAGCAATAACTAGGTACTGGGAGGCATTGTCCCCAGGGCCTACAACCATGTATTAGTTTCCTAATTGGAACTTTGGGTCAGTTTGTTTATGTTCTCCTAGCTAACAAAACTGACTTACGTCACTCTTGGACCTAGACTAGCTATGAATTATGAATGAGTAGATAAAAAAAATTGAGTCAAGAGAACTTGGCCCGCACAGTGCGTTGTCCCACAGCCCGTTCCGTTCCCGGGAGCAGCACATAAGAGTGCTCAAGAGAACAAGCCAGAACCAGGATGACTTAGCATCCAGTCTGAGTTCACACCTTTTAGCTCTGTGACCCGAACAGTTAACTCACTTAAACCTTTTTCCATTCATCTGCAAAATGCACATGATAATAGTGCACGCCTCCTGTTTCGTGAAAGTTAATTGTGATAATGCAGGCAAGGTGTTTTGTGCGTGTCTGGCAGATTGCAGATGCTAACCCTTATTTCAGCGTGCACCTCCTTGCCTTCCAAATCCCTCTCATGTCTTCATCCGTCCAGACCGGCTAACTGCAGTGAACCCCACTATGGGCGCTCAGGATAAGAGGGGCTCATGTAACAGCAGTTTCTTTCTCATCCTTGTAAAGTGCAGACCATAGTGGGCCGAGGAGAAAGTCCGTCCCACAGTCGCTCAGAGACTCGGGCTCCCCCTGCCCGCGGTCTCCATGACCGCCTTGGGCAGGGAGCAGCGGACCATGGCCTGTGGGCCACACCAGCCTGCTGCCTGTTTCCGCGCAGTTCACGAGTAAGAATGGCTTGCACCTGCTCAGATGGCTGTGTTTTAAATAGCTATGAAAGTACATGAAATCCTCGATTTTGTCTGTCGGCCCACAAAGCTTGAAATATTTACTACCTTTGCCCTGTGAGGGAAAGTGTGTCAGTCCCTTTCCCGGGGCCGAGAGCCGAAGCCGCTGCCGGAGCCCCTGCTTTGGGCTGTCGGGTGAAGGAGACGTGGAGCAGCACGTCGGGGGTCTGAGGCCGGTTCCGGAAGCAGCGTGTGTTATTCCTACCACGTTCCTTTGGTCCGAACTCACACCTATGAGCCAGGGAGGCTGAGCACTGTGGTCTAGTGTATGCCCAGGCGCGAAGGAAATGGGTTGTCGCGAAGGTGACGCAGGACTGCCAAACCACCGTCCTGGCTGACCTCCCTCTGTGCGGCCCCACACCTCCCCTTCTGCTGCACCCTCGCCTCTGACCTGCCTTCCTCCTCCCTAAATCCCGCCGCACTCCCCACGCCCCTCCCTGCACTTCATGGAACACTCTCGGACCGTGTCCCGTGGACGGCTTCCCGGTTTCGGGGCCCTCTGGTCCCGGTATCTCACGCCCACTGTCTGCCCGCGGTGACGTTCACGCACCTGCTCCGTTCTTGGGCTTGTTTTCTGTTCCTGTTCTTGCCACCCAAAGAGGAGACACCCCAGGCCTGTGCGTAGCAATCTCTCCTCTCGGCACCTCTTCCGAGACTCCAACTCTGAAACTCTCCTCTTTGTCCGTCTCTTACATTCCCCGTAAGCCCCTTCCCAGGCGCCCTCTGCCTTCGGCCTTCATCGCAACCCCTGGCCCCTGGTCTCTCTCTGGGACGCTATCCGGGTCTCTCTGCTTCTCCGAAGCTCTCGCGCTCGCTTCACTTGCTCTCCTACTAAGCTTGGACCCAGTGATCAGTCACAGAAACGAGGCCTCCTGGCCCTGAACGGCCCCACCCCAGACCGTCTACCCATTCTCCACTGTGAGTGTCTTCACCTCCGGTAAGAGAAAGACAACTATCATATGATCTCCCTGATATGAGGAAGTGGTGATGCAACATGGGGGCTTAAGTGGGTACGAGAAGAATCAATGAACCAAGATGGGATTGGGAGGGAGACAAACCATAAGTGACTCTTAATCTCACAAAACAAACTGAGGGTTGCTGGGGGGAGGGGGTTTGGGAGAAGGGGGTGGGATTATGGACATTGGGGAGGGTATGTGCTTTGGTGAGTGCTGTGAAGTGTGTAAACCTGGCAATTCACAGACCTGTACCCCTGGGGATAAAGATATATGTTTATAAAAAATTAAAAATTTAAAAAAATACATAATAAATAAATAAATAAAATTGTTAAAAAAAAAAAAGTGGCACATATACGTGTTTCACTTCTACTCCTAAATTGGTGAATGTAGCAAAAGAAAGTAAAATAACGCACAGGCTGTTTTCTCTGAAATTCTGATCTCAGATTCTGATTCCTGAATCTCCGTCCTGGGCTGAGTCCCCAGATACTCACCGTTCCGCATGTCTACGCTCACCCTGCTGCTCATGTGGAGTTTACGCTTTGCTTGCGTCTCTATTTCTCCCTCACCTGCCGCCGCCTCCTGATTTACTCTAGATTCCTTCTAGTTTACTCAAAAAGATGTAGTTTAAATGATTCACTCATTAATTCAATGCACGTTTATTGAGAAACTGTCATGTACCCTATTATGTTTTTAGTCTGATTTTCTCTGGCCATCTAATATGGGGAATCTCAACTTCCTCTTGATTTCAAAATGTCTCTGTATCTTCTTACTCCTGTCTGTTCCTTCCTTCTCTCCCAGAGGGTGAAGAATTGCACGGAGCGCTGCGTGTGGTGAAAAAATAATGAATACTGTTATGCCGAAAATAAGTAAAAAATAAATTAAAAAAAAAAAAAAGAATTTCCCCTTCCTTCTCAGGCTGGCACATCTAATCTCATTCCTTTTCATCTCTGTCAGACCAAGTCCTATAATTTCTTTATCTTCTATTCTGCATGTTCATTTATGAGCCTAAAGTACAATTTAGTATCCTCTATTCTAGAAAAGTAAGTGCTTCTAATCCTACTGTTCCTTAAAAAAAAAAATCCTGCTTTCTTCTTTTCATGTCTCACCATTTTTCCCCCAAACACCTGCTTTGTATATTTTACCACAAATTAATGTATTAGTCTCCAGCCATTTGGCCACCCCCCCACTCCTGAAAATGGGTCTCTGAAAAGAAGCTACTGACATACTCATTGCTAAGCCTCTTATCTTTTCTGATTGCTTATTTCTTCTGATCTTTACTGTAAAACTCTAAAAATTAATAACCTTCACAATAAACTATATGAATTATAAGTGTCTTTATAATATGTCTCAATTTCTGGTGGTGTGTGTTTGTTCATCTTCAAGATTATTCATATTAGCTATTTCTTTTTCTGTGGGTTTTGGCACAGGACCAAGGAATCAGGGACTTCATCCAGGTTATTACATTTGTGGGTATAAAGTCATTCTTTATTGTCATTTGAATTTCTATGGGAAGTAGTTCTCTTTCATTTCTTTTATTTCTGATGTTAGCAATTTCTGTCGTCTCTCTTTTCTACTTAATTACTCTGGCAAGAGGCTTATCACTTTTATTGATCTTTTGAGGAAATAGCTTTTGGCTTTGTTGTTTTTCTTCTATTAATTTCTTGGTTTTAATTTCATTGATTTCCACTCTAATTTTCATTATTTCTTGTCTTCTACCTATTTTGGATCTAAATTGTTCTTCTTTTTCTATTTCCTAAGGTGGAAGCTTAGATCATTAATTTTAGATCTTTCTTCTTTTCTAATAGTTGCATTCAATGTTATACATTTCCCTCCAAGTGTTGCTTATGCTGCATCCCACAAATTGCATTAACTTGTTTACATTTTCTTTTTTTTAAAGATTTTATTTATTCATTTGACACAGAGAGAGAGAGATCACAAGTAGGCTGAGAGGCAGGCAGAGAGAGAGAAAGAAGCAGGCTCCCCACTGAGCAGAGAGCCCAATGTGGGACTCAATCCCAGGACCCTGACACACTGACCTGAGCTGAAGGCAGAGGCTTCACCCACTGAGCCACCCAGGTGCCCCTGTTTTCCTTTTTATTTGGTTCAAATACTTTTAATTTTTCTTGAGATTTTGTTTTCATTGACCCACGTGGTATTTAAAAGTGTACTGGCTCATCCCCAGGTATCTGGGGACTTCTCAGCTCTCTTTTATTAACTTTCATTTCTATTTCATTGTGCTCTCACAGCACACTTTCCATGAGTTCTGTGGTTCTAAATTTGCTAAGCTGTGTTGTGTAAGCTGAAATGCAGTCCGTCCAGGTGAATGTCACGTGTGACCTTGGGAAAGATGCGCGTCCGCGGTCGATAAAGTCGCCGTCCTCATTTCTTCCGTCTCGGCTGGCATTCACTTCATTCACGTGTCAGCGCACGTCATCGAATATCTTGCCTCAGCTATTTTGAATAAACTGTTATCTGTTAGATCAATTACGAAACAGAAAAAAAAAGGGACTCCTGGGTGGCTCACTGAGTTAAGCATCTGCCTGCCGCTCGGGTCATGATCTCAGGGTCCGGGGCAGAGCCCTGCGTCAGGCTCCCTGCTCGGCGGAGCATCTGCTTCTCCCCCTCCCGCTGCCGCTCAGCCCCCCTCACCCCATGATCGCCCTTGCGTGCTCCCTCTCTCTTTCTTTCTCTCTCTCTCACAAATAAATAAAATATTAAAAATAAAAGAAAAAAATACTTTTTACTTCATCTTCACTTCACCCTTCTCCAGTGGTAACTTCTCAGCACCTGACAGCTCTTCTCTCTCGATATTGTAGTTGGTTTCTCAGGCCACAGCCTCCTCAGTGACTGCAGTAGATCCTAAGCCATTCGGAGGTTAGAACCAGAGACTACTCATCTTTTAATGCCCAGTACTTAACCTAGTGGCTGCACCATTTCAACTAAATGTTGGTGGAATAAGTTAGATGAAATCAAAATAACTAGATTGCAACGGGTATCAATTTTTTGTCAACATTGGTGGAGTCCTTTCTATGCCTCAGGCGCTGAGCTAAGTGCTTTATACACCTCGTATCTTTCCCTTTGATTGAAACCCAATGAAATAAGTATATGCATCCCTATTTTGTAGATGAGAAAATTGAGGTTCAGAAAGGTTATGCGGTTTGCTCAAGATTACACAGCTAGTAAATGGTGAAGCTTAGTTTCATATCCAAGCATGTGTAAATCCAGAACACAAAGGCTCGCTTCCCACAATGCGGGCTGACTGATGTGCTCTGTGGCTAATTGCTGAGAGTGGCCCCAACTTCCCAGCGCCATCAACAATCCCCTGGATTTGAACACTGATCGCTGTGTCATCACCAGTGCAGGATTGTTTCTGGGTCGTGGTAGCCCTCAGTAAATCCTTATGAAACCATTATAAATATAAACGAGAAAATAACATTTTCACCGTGTCTGAATTTAGCAGGCTTATTTCTGAGTCATCCAGTATCCCCAGGGCATTATGAGAATTAACATACAGAAATGTTAATGCAGATTCCCCTCAAGATCTAGGTGTGAATTAGACTCTTGGAGACAGAACCTGGACTATTTTAGGCCATTCATGTAGGATGTTTTAAGTGAATTCTTCAGACTGCTGGTTGAAAGGAAGCATGCATATTCTGTAGGTGAAAAAAAAAAGCTAATGCACCAAGCATGGGGGTCTCCCTTTTCTGAAAGGATAATATGGACAAAAGCATCTACATGATGTCACAGAGGCGTCTGATTGGCGAGCGAGTGCCGAGGAGCCCCAAGAGGTTGCCGAATCTGGGGCAGCACCTCCTTCCCCCCCAGCTGTGGGCACCGTAGGCCGCAGGGCGGTGCTGGCCAGACCCTCAGAGCCTGCTCCGCGCCCAGGGGGACCGCGCTCTGCTGGAAAACCCACGATGTGTGTGCTGTGTGTCTGTGGCTCCGTGGGGACCTGGACGCTGTCCTTGGGCGCCTTCTGGATGCGGTCTCATCAACAAGCCGGGGAACACACTCCTTGGCCTCGGCGGCGGCAGAAGCAAAGAGGGGGCTGCCGCCTGGTGGCCTGGTGTCCTGCCGGCCCGGGCTTGACCTTCCACACACGGCCCTTTCGCTTCCAGCCGGCCCAGCTCCGGAGCACTGCTGTCCTCACCCGGCAAGTCAGGAGGCAGACGGCCCAGGCGGGAACCGCTGCTCAGCAGGGAGCGAGGCCGCTGTTCCCTCCGGGGACGAGTGTGGGAGGGCGTCCCACGCGGACAGACGCTGCGCAAAAGCAGAACATTACTCTATTGATATTGCTGTTTGAGGGGTAATTGTCGAGCTGCAGCGTCCTGGCCCGTGGCTCCCTGCAATGGGGCTGTGACAAAAATCAACCGAGCAAATTCGCCCTGGTGATGTCACGGAGGTTAAAAGAATTCAGAGATTGAGACGGAAACGCAAGGAAATAAGAATAACAATAGGCTTGGGCGATTAGGAAGAACGTATTTTAATCTTTACTTGTTGCAGGGTATGAACTCACAGTGCTACTACAATTTGCACGCTCGGCTGTACTTTCTAAAGCACTTAACATCGCCCTCGTCCGGTTCGATCCACCTAGTGACCGGAGGAGGAGGCTGGTGACGTGGCCCTCTTGTCTGGGTGAGGAAATGGGTATCCAGGTGCTGCCCTTTGTCTGTGACCTGTCGTCGCGTGCCTGCCCGGTGACGCCAAGACTCAAGCTTCTGGTTCTCAGTCCCGAGGCTTTCTACCCAGGGAGAGTCAGGATCAGAGCTCGCCGGCTGTACGTGGGGCACGGTGAGAAGGTTCAGCCAGCGAAGCTGTGTAGGCTCCAGGGGACTTGCTGTTGACCTGCAGAGCTCGTGGTGGGTCACGTGCCGCCATCCCTGGGGTCGTGTTTAATCACGCGGCAGTGACTGTAGGTGCGCCCCGGTGCCCAGACTGCAGACCTGCACAGACACAAGTGCTGCCCCGTGACTCAGCCTTATCCGCCCCCACCCCCACCCCCGATGGTGGTAGAGCAGGTTTTGTAAACAAGTGTGCTTTGGGCTGCGGTGCTGGGCACCACTGGGACCAGAGCAGAAGTTTGCTACAAGCTCTTTGCTCCCCAGAGGCAGACATCGAGACAAAATAAATGCAGGCACAAACAAACGCGTGGTGCCAGTTGTCCCTGAAGCAGCATTTCAGGGAAAGGAGCTGCCAGTGGGAGCAGGGGTGCCACGGGAAGCTGCAGGAAGGCGGTGTCTGTGCGGTTAGAACAGGCCAGGTGGGGACGAGCAGTTGCCTAGACTGAAGGGGAAGCTCTTGTTTGCAGATGGCGAGACTTTCTTTGCAAGAGCAAAAGCTTCAAGGCGAGGATAGCTGTGGGTGTGTAAGAGAGCGAGGGAGCATTCGGACCGGACGGCAGACCACTCCGGCCGGCCCCGTACGGGAGGGCAGACACGGGGGCCGGGCAGAGCTGGGGGCAGGAAGCACGAGGAGAGGCGAGTCAGCTCAGCGATGGTGGGGCAGGGACCCCATCCCCCGTGTTCATGATGTTGACCAGGATGGTCCCCAGTGAGATTGTGGATTGTTGAAAGGGGAGGTGCCGGGAAGGTAGGAGACAAGAGGAAGAATGCTTTAAGGTGAGGAACATGGAGGTTTCCACCGAACCCAGGGCCCCGCAGGAAGACGTTCTCCATGAGCTCAGCCTCCTTCCTGGTCTTTGCAGGCTGAGTCCTGCCGAAAATCTTCCTTTGGGAGAGTTCCCGTTTGCTCTCCCCTTTCCTGCTGGGTACACACTTCTTCTTCTTATGGCGGATTTTGTATTTTTAGCCCAGGCAGTTGCTGTGGCAACCACTAGAGCTGAACATTTTGTTTCCCAAGAACAAATGCATGTTTAAATATTCCAGCAATTTTTCCGTTGTTCAAAGGAACTGAGATTTCAAGCATATTATTCAGACCATGTGAGATAAATTGCATTTTCTCTTCTTTATTTTAAGGGTTCCCACAATGTTCACACTTTTCCAGGGTTGGGATAGAGGTCAGGGTTAGTGTTTCCATCAAATGTGGTAATCTCTCTTGGAAAGGATAATGAGGAATAACTTTATGATGTTTTATTTCCCTCTATGACATTTTTGGGGAATGTTTTAGCCATGAGTACCCCAGACAGTGAGGAGAGAGAGCTCATTTCTTCCCTCCTTGGGAAGGAAAGATTCAGAAACGGGTACTCTTTCAACAAAGAGAGGCCGTCGCTCCCATTTCTGACTCGCACCGACAATGCTGGCATGGCAATATGGCTTTGGTTCCATCTTTCGACCTTTCCCTACATTAGAGAAATTGTAGAAATTGCGTTAACTGTGTCTGAGTAATCTTGTCTTCCTCAGATGCATATTCTAGATTGTGGATTGCAAACATGTGTCTATTTTAGTAATGGAGCTTCTGAAGCTCATCCCAGCCTCCAGATTCCTTTCAAGCATATTGGAGTGTGGAAATGGAGCTCCCACACATCTAGACAAGGAGTTCTTAACCTTGGGTCTGTGAACTTTGATGGAAAAAATTATACCATCGTCTTCACAGTCTTCTTACTGGGGTTTATCATTGTCTTCCATTATGATTCTTGGTAACGAACCACAGGTCACCACCAGAACCCCTCTATGTGGCAACGGCTGAGCTCTACCCGAGCTCTGTGCGGACCCTTCACCACTTGGGAGTTGCTTGATGCACGGTGCAGCCCAGTCTGGTGTCTTGAGTTAATAAAGAATATATGCATATATTCATTCACATCGCAAATTTGATTTTTAGTATTGAGAGCTGTATTTAAATTGCTTTTCTTTGTAATAAATTCTATTTCATTTAAAACATCCTGAGAAGGGGATAAGTAGGTTTTTCCAGACTGCCAAAGCGGTGCACGGCCCACGGAAACGAACCAACCTCTAACCTACACGCATGTGCTCTCGTGTTACCATCTTTGTGTCCAGGCGAGCTCGGTCTTCAGAAGCAATCTGATGGATGCTTTTCGCTTTATTTTTAAAAACCCCTTAAATATTGAGCCATGTTTCCCAGTAGCACGATTTGGACCTCTTTTAGGGAGCAGGTGAAGTCTTTGGGTTTTGTGGGGTTTTTTTTAAGATTTTATTTTAATCGAGTTAGTCAACGTGCAGTGTTACGTCAGGGTCGGTGTACGATGCGATTCGGCTCTTCCGTAAGCCGCCAGTGCTCCTCACTCGGCCAGTGCTCCTCACAGGGGCGTCCGCATCCCTGTTCCACCCATGCCCCACCCACGTCCTTCTGATAACTGTTGGTTTGCTCTCTGTCGTCTGGAGTCTGTCTCGTGATCTCTCTCTCTCTCTTTCTCTCTTTTCCTTTGCTTGTTTGGTTTCTTAAATTCCACATATGAGTGAAACCATGGGGTTGTGTCTGACTGACTTTGCTCAGCGTGACACTCTCCAGTTCCGTCCATGTCATTGCAAACGACAAGATTTCCTTCTTTCCTGTGGCTGAGCAATATTCATATGTACATGCAGTGTATACATATATGTACTCATGTATGTGTAGATATACATGTAATATATGTGTATTCTGTTTTCACACACGTGTATAATATATATATGCCACTTCTTTATCCGTTCATCAATCAGCGGGCACTTGAGCTGCTTCCATTTCTTGGCTATTGTAAATAATGCTCCTGTAAACAAAGTGGTACATGTATCCCTATGAATTAGTGTTTTTGTATTCTTTGGGTGAATTTTTTAACTTTTTGAGGAAGCCCCATACTGTTTTTCACAGGGCTGCATCAGCTTGCATTCCCACCAATGGGCGAGAGTGTTCCTTTTACTCCAATTCCTCTCTAATACCTGTTTCTTGAGGTTGTTGGTTTTAGCCATACTGACAGGTATGAGGTGGTATCTCCTTCTGGCTTTACTTTGCATTTCCCTGATAGTAGGTGATGAGCATCTTTTCCTGTGTCTGTTGGCCATCTGGATGTCTTTTTTGGAGAAATGTCTGTTCATGTCTTCTGCCCATTCTTAAATTGGATTATTTGGGTTTTGGGTGTTAAGTTTCATGAATTCTTTATATACTTTGGATACTCTATCAGATATGTCATTTGCAAATTCTTCTCCCATTCAGTATGTTGACTTTTAGTTTTGTTTGCCTGAAGAAGCTTTTTATTTTGATGAAGTCCCAAAAGTTTATTTTTGCTTTTAATTCCCATGCTTCAGGAGACATATCTAGAAAGAAGTTGCTATGGCTGATGTCAGAGAAGTTGCTGCCTATGTTGTCTTCTAGGATTTTGATGGTTTTCTGTCTCACATTTAGATCTTTAATCCATTTTGAATTTATTTTTGTGTGTGATGTCAGAAGGTTGTTCCAGTTCCATTCTTTGGCTGCTGTTCAGCTGTCCCAGCTGTCTTGAAGAGCCTGTCCTTTTCCCATTGCATATTCTTTCCTGCTTTGTTGGAGACTAATTGACCATGTAGTTGTGGATTTATTTCTGGGGTTTCTATTCTGGTCCATTGATCCTTGTGTCTATTTTTGAGCCGGTGGCATACTGTTTTGATGACTACAGATTTGTAATATAACTTGAAGCCCAGAACTATGATGCTTATAGCTTTACTTTTCTTTTTCAAGATTGATTTGCCTATTGGAAGTCTTCTATGGTTCCTTACAAATTTTAGGACTGTTCTAGTTCTGTGAAAAATGCTACTGGTATTTTGATAGGCATTGAATTAAATGTGTACCTTGCTTTGGGTAGCATAGACATTTTAGTGATATCTCTTCTTCCAGTCCATGAACATGGAATGCCTTTCCAGTTCTTTTTGTCTTCAGTTTCTTTCATCAGTGATTTATAGGATTTAGAGTATAGTACTTTCATCTCTTTGGTTAGATTTATTCCTAGGTATCTTGTCATTTTTGATACAATTGTAAATGGGACTGTTCTCTTAATTTCTCTTTCTGCTGCTTCATTATTGGTGTATAGAAATGCAATAGATTTCTGTAGATTGATTTTGTATCCTGCAACTTTACTGAATTTGTTTATCAGTTCTAGCAGTTTCTTGGTAGAATCTTTTGGGTTTTCTGTGTATAGTATCAGGTCATCTGCAAATAGTGAAAGTTTTATTTCTTCCTTAATTATTTGAATGCCTTTTATTTCTTTTTGTTTTCTGATTGGTTGGCCAGGACTTCCAGCACTTTGTTGAATAAAAGTGGTGAGTTGTGGACATACCTATCTTGTTCCTGACCTTAGGGGAGAAGCTCTCAATTTTTCCCCATTAAAGATGATGTTCCATGTGTGCTTTTCAGATAAAGACTTTATTATTTTGAGGTAGGTCCCCCCGCACCTGAAGCCTACTTTGTTGAGGGTTTTTATCATGAATTAATGTTGTACTTTGTCAAATGCTTTTTCTGCATCTATTGAAGTGATCATATGGTTCTTATCACTTTTCTTATCATATTGATTGATTTGTGAATATCAAACCACCCTTGCAATCCAGGAATAAATGACACTTGATCATATTAAAATTATTTTTTGATGTATTTTTGGGTTCGGTTTGCTGGTATTTCATTGAGGATTTTTACTTCTGTGTTCATCAGGGATATTGGCCTGTAACTCTCTTTTTTAGTGGTGTCTTTATCTGGTTTTGGTATCAGGGTAATGCTGACCTCATACATGAATTTGGACATTTTCTTTCCTTTTCTGTTTTTTAGAAGAGTTTAAGAAGCAGGATCATAGTTATTAATTCTTCTTTGAGTGTTTGTGAGAATATATTTATATATTTCTAGGAATACATTCATTTCTTCCAGGTTCTCCAACTTGTTGACATATAGTTTTCCTTGATATTCTTTTATGATTGTTGTATTTCCGTGGTGTTGGTATTTCTTCCCTCTCATTTGTGATCTTATTTATTTGAGTTCTCTCTCTTTCTTTCTTGATAAGTCTGACTAGAGGTTTCTTAATTTTGTTGATCTTTTCAAAGAACTGGTTCTTGTTATCATTGATCTGTCCTATTGTTTTTTTCTTTTTGTTGTTTTTGTTGTTTTGAGTAACTCATTATTTTTTTAAAATTATGTTCAGTTAGCCAAGTCATTAGTCTGTGATGCGGTGTTCCATGATTCATTAGTTGTGTACGACACCCAGTGCTCATCACAACACGGGCCCTCCTTAATGCCCACCGCCCCGTTAGCCCATCCCCTCGCCCCTCCCTTCTGTAACCCTCAGTTTGATTCCTGGAGTCCAGAATCTCTTCGTGGTTTGTCTCCACCACTGAACAGCTGCATAAATATCTATAATTGTTTTATCTTCTTGTTGAATTGTCCCCTTAATTATTATACAGTGTCCTTTGTCTCCTGTTGCAGTTTTTGTTTTAAAGTCTATTTTGTCTGAAATAAGTATTGCTACTCGAGTTTTCTTTTGACATCCATTTGCATGACAGATGTTCCTCCAGCCCCTTACTTTAGGTCTGCAGGCGTCTTTAGGTATAAAATGAATCTCTTGCAGGCAGGGTAGAGATGAGTCTCGTTTTTTAATTCACTCTGTCACCTTATTCTTTTGATTGGGGCATCTAGTCTATTTTACATTCAATGTCATTTTATTACTTGTTTTGTGGTGGTTTTTTTTGAAGATTTTCTCTGATTTTTTCTTGTCTTTTTCTTTGATCGTTTGCTTGTTTTCTTTAGTGATATATTTAGATGTATTTCTCTTTATTCTTTGCATGTTGTGACATATAGTTATCATCAGGCTTGTATGTAAGATCTATATAATATCTTCTGCATTTAGTGGTCCATATTAAGTTGATGGTCATTGAATTTTGAATCCATTCTTTCCTCCTCTCTCACCACATTTTAGGGATATGTCACTATATTTTGTATCTTTTTTTAGTTCCGTGACTTATTTTTTTACAGAAATACTCATTGCCACTGCTTTTGTGTTTCTAAAATGTCAATTTTGCTCTCTTCTTTCCACTGAAAATTTCCCCTTCAATATCTCTTGCAAGGCTGGTTTAGCGGGCATGCACTCCTTTAGTTCTCGTCTTTCTGGGGAACTCAGATGAGTGATGGCTTTGCTGGATAGAGTATGTTTGGCCGCAGATTTTTTCCCTTCAGCTTCTTGAATGCTGTGGATGTTGTGGTATCTGAGATCTAACCCTGACTGTGTGACGTTGGGTAACTCACACTTGTCGGTTCTAGGACTCAGCTTATACGTTTTCAAAGGTTTGATTTTTAAACTAGACTGCATTATGACTGTGGATTATGGATCACATTATTCACTATTTCAGGCCTCCATCCCACTGGTTCTGGAAATGTAGCTGTGTGGAGTCCAATCCCTTGATGCGAAGATTGACTTCTCTGTTCATGGACGCTGATGAGTGCGTGGGCCTGTGAGGAGAAACTTTCAGGCAGCGGGCTAAGGAATTCTAGAAGGATTCTTAAGATTTGTCTGTTTTGTAGAAAGAGGATTCCTGTCCTGTTCAATGCCACCTTGTACCCCTGAACACCCCACCTGCTGACATCTTCCTCTACAGCTCGTATAACGTACGAGCTGGGAAACAGTGAAACTAATTCCACAAGCTTACCTGAGGGTTTGACTGCTTTATCTGAGTCTCCTCACTCTGGAGCGTTCCTATGAGAGTGTTCTAGAAGTAATTTCTTATTGACCCACAGGCATCTCTGTGTGATACAATCCTCATCTCAAAGAGTCTCCTGCGAATCTTGTTCATCTTCACCTTTGCCACTTAGCCCCACTCCGCGTCCTCAGAGTCTTGTCCAATGAGGAAAAAAACAAAATAAGATGAAAAACAGATCAAGGGTACAAATGTCTCAAACACTCCAAGCAGATCAAAGCAGGATGCTTTGGACAAGAGACATTTTGTTGCTACTTCCCAGAGGCTCTGGCTCAGATGTTCGAGGGACGTCCCCTTCCCTCCCACAGGCGGGGGTGTTCTGGAGACCAGAGCCTCTATAATCAGAAGAACGAGCTT
Organism: Mustela nigripes; assembly: GCF_022355385.1. Classification (NCBI taxonomy): domain Eukaryota; kingdom Metazoa; phylum Chordata; class Mammalia; order Carnivora; family Mustelidae; genus Mustela; species Mustela nigripes. Next base: position 1,062,856 of record NC_081566.1, on the reverse strand, counting down.
ATTACCCAGAGGGACCCCAGGTGCCATGCTGTGACCAGTCAGGTCAAGGTCAGAAGGAGGAGGTTTTGAATGGTTTTGAATGGCCAACATGAATTCTCTGAGCTTTTTCTTCCCAAAGTGAAAGGATTATGTGCAGTGGAGAAAACTGGTTTAGCAGGAATTTTCAATATGAAGGGACTTAATATTTGACCTGTACTCTTTACAAATGGCAGGCCTGGTTTCCACAGCATGTCAGCCATTCTGCCCGTGTCCTGATGGGGAGGCGGTGGCTCTGGGAAGGTGGGGGCAGAGCCAGAGACCCAGGCAGGATCCCCGGCATCCTTGGCTCTATTGAGAACGGACAACTGGCTAGAGAGCTGAGGCAGAATGCAGCTTGGGGATCTCTGCTTTACACCACCTGTTTCCAGCCCTAGAGTGACGAGGAAATCAATTGAATTCACTTTCTAAAAGCATCTATTGATGCGGATGTGTAAGGATCAGTGCTGGAGCTACTGCGGATTCAGGGGTGAAAAGTACATTGTTTCTGACTTCAGGATTTCATAAGCTGTTTAAAATGACTAACATGTCTAGATCACTTTGCTATAACTCTGGGATGACTGCTAAGGCTGGTTACGGATATCCTTTATGGGAGAGAGAAGTTTTTCTTCCTCTTCGAATCTGAAGAGACCTCTTAGAAGATGGAAGATTTGAGTGGACCCTGAAGAAAACTCAACAAACAAGTAGGTAATGGAGAAGACTGACAAAGGAACAGAAAACATTCCACATAGAAGCCAAAACTTAAACCGAGGCCGGGAACAGACATGTGAAGGACCTTATTTTAGAAATAAGGTGGAGACCTTTCTGATAGCTTCGCCGTCTAGCTGGAGGAGATGAAATCACATAGTTGAAAACTGGCCTGTCAAAGGCTGGGCTGAATGGTTTGGGATTTATCCTGTAGATGGTATGGAGTCACTGAGGTTTTTGATCAGGCAGTGACATAGTCAAAGCTGTTAGTGGTAGAAATGTATGGATTGACATTGGAAAAAGGAAAAAGGAAGAGACAAGTGTCAACCGGAGGTGCGTGTCATAAACGGACAGAGGGAGATAGGTCTGAAAAGTGTCATAGACAGTAGAGCTGCTAGGACAGAAGGGTTGGCTGCCTGCCGTTAGCCTGTCTAATCCAGTAAACCAGAGACATACACCTGTCTTGTGAACTCTGAGGGCTGCACAGTCTTAGGGATAATCTAGTCTTTGCTTTATTTGACAGGGAACTAAGACTCAAGTCAAGTCCCAATTTACAATGTATTTTAGCAAAACTGTTTAATTCTTCATGTTAGTTCTTCAAATAACCTGGAAAGGTAATTTCTAATTCAGAATATGTTCTTGTTTTGTAAAAAGGCCAACTGAAGCATGAACAGTTGAAAAAGCGGCTTCTAAGCAGGTCCAGGATATCCAAATGGGTTCCTTCTACCATATCATCTCTCCAGCAGAGGAAGACCCGTTTGACAGTTAGTCATTAACACCAACTGTCTTCCGTATTCATTTTCCTTTCCCACCTTGGGATCTACTGTTTGGTGTTTGTGTTCTTTTTTATCCTAGAAAATACTATGGTTGAAAAACTGGGCCAGCCTGTAGTTGTGGCCCATTTAACTCCAGTGGAATCCAGTAGAGAATTTTTGGTTGAAAACCAGAGACCGGCCTTGGAGAGGGTGTTTCCAGCATCCTGAGGCAATTGGGCTAGACTGTGATTAAGGGCTCTGTTCCATTCCTGCCGTGATCCCTGGTTAAACCATCACTTTATTTCCTTCCATCGTCTTAACCATGAGCCCAGCTTTCATGCCCTCAGCCTGTTAAGGAAGGCAGCGACTGGCTCGTGGGAGCTTGCTGGATGTCTCAGTTCTGAGCTGTCCTAGGAGGAGGACGTTGCTGTGTAGTTCCAGTTTTGCAACCTCTGCTCCTCGGCCCAGCTCAGGCAGACAACTTTAGCCGCTCTTCTTTAGCGGCAACTTTAGCCGCTTCTGTTCACAGTGGGCAATGGACCCGGGCACATTTCAACTCTGGGCAAAAGCACAAAGAAGGACATCTTGAAAAAACAAAACGGCTCTTATCTGTGTTTTCAGCCTGAGAGAAACCCACAATTTAGAGGCAAAGAGAACTGGTAAGACTAGAAATTCATGAGACTTCAAGCATTGTGGCATGGCCTCAAGAACCTAGGAGAGCTTAAGTAGCCCAGAGACACCCTTTAAACTCCTAAGATACGAGCAAAAATTGTTCTAGTTTATATTTGTTGGACGCTCATTATGTACCTGGCCCTAGGACAAGTTGTTTTTTTTTTCCTTTTGCATGTTTTAGCTTTAACATTTGTTTCATTGAGTTGTGATTAGCATTGTGGGGGGATTCCCTGTATCCACCACCTTACACTTTCACCTTTTTATTTATTTATTTATTTATTGGTGAGAACGTTAAGTTGTGCTCTATTAGTCAACTTCCCTCGTACAATGAATCATCAGGTATAGTCGCCATGTTCTCTGTTAGATCCTCTACACGTTTCTTAATCCTCACAGCAGCTCTTTCAGGGATGTGCTGTTAATGCCTTTATTATCTGATGAGAAGATGGAGGATCAGAGATGTCAGGGAAGTGGCCAAAGTTGTCAATGGCAGAGACGGGCTTCGAGAGCGGGCAGGCTTCAGGTGGGCGTGGCACCGCGTCACACCATCCCAATGGACCACATCATCCATCAGAAAACAAATGAATTAACCAGTGCTGAAATATTTTGGTCATTTCCCAAAGTCTGCCTTAGGCATAGCATGACAACAAGGCATGAATTTGAGGTTTGCCAAGAATAGTCAATCTTTATTATTGATGGTTCTATATTTGGAAATTCACTTACTTGCTACAATTTATTCGTAACCCCAGAATCAACACTCATGGTGGTTTCACAGTCATTCATGGACCTGTTCAAAGCTGATCAACCTTTGAGGCATTCAACACACACATTCCCCAAGATCATACATTCCTTGAGAGCCAACCAAACGATGTTCCGCCTCTTTGTTTTAGCTCTCTTTCTGCACGTAATGTGTCCTTTGTGCTGCATAATCAGTGCTGTGTTTCTGTCTTTTGTGCTTCCTGCTGGCAATTTTACTGTTTAAAAGGGCTGCCAAGCCTAGTGCTGTAGTACCGACTCGTGTTCCTGAGAACAAGACCGTGACGCGGGCTCCAGAGAACATACGTGTGGGTATGATGGGTTCATACGGTCGGGTTATAGTGCTGTGAGGTTAATGTTAATGAATCAACAATAGGTATTAGGTAAGGCATCTTTAACAGAAACACACATAAAACAAAACTGTGTACTGATTGGTTGACAAAAGCACTGTGGCCAGAGGCTCATAGGAACCTAACCCTATATTTTCCCTAAGAGCTCAAAATCAGGCAATGTGATGCCTCCAGTTTTGTTTTTCTTTTTCAATGTTTTCCTAACAATTTGGTGTCTCTTCTGGCTCCATACAAATTTTAGGATTGTTTGTTCCAGCTCTTTGATAAATGCCGGTGGAATTTTGATCAGGATATCACCAAAAGTACAGATTGCTGTAGGCAGCATAGACATTTTAACAATGTCTATTCTTCCGATTCATGAGCATGGAATGGTCTTTCATCTTTCTGTGTCTTCTTCAATTTCTTTCATGAGTGTTCTGTAGTTCCTCAAGTACAGATCTGTTACCTCTTTGGTTAGGTTTATTCCCAGGTATCTTATGGTTCTTGGTGCTGCAGTAAATGGAATCGATTCTCTAATTTCCCTTTCTCTCTATTTTCATTGTTAGTGTATAAGAAAGCCACTGATTTCTGTACATTGACTTTGTATCCTGCCACGTTGCTGAATTGCTGTATGAGTTCTAGTAGTTTGGGGTGGAGTCTTTTGGGTTTTCCATATAAAGTATCATGTCATCTGCGAAGAGAGAGAGTTTGAATTCTTCATTGCCAATTTGAATACCTTTTATTTCTCTTTGTTGTCTGATTGCTGTTGCTGGGACTTCTAATACTATGTTGAACAAGAGCGGTGAGAGTGGGCAACCTTGTTGTGTTCCTGATCTCAGTGGGAAGGCTGCAAGCTTTTCCTCATTGAGGATGATATTCGCTGTGGGCTTTTCATAGATAGATTTTATGAAGTTGAGGAATGTTCCCTCTATCAAGAAATGGGTTAATATTCCATAACTCATTGTCTGCAGAGGCGTTATAGAACACAGCTTTGGTGAATAACAAGAATCAACTGTGTGGGTCATCCCTGCACTGGACAATAACAACAATAATTGCTACATTTAATGACTATGTACTGTGTGTGTTGGGATTTTGGTAGGTGTCAGGGACACAGGACAAAGAGACACGGACACAGTCCCTTCTCTCAAGGACTTTATAGTTCCAGGGGAATATGGATGCTGATCTACCCATTACCAAGGCAGTGGGTCTGAGGAAAAGGGAAATACAGCATGCGTGGGAGCACAAAACCGAGAAGAGCTGATCTCCAGAGAAGTACTGTACTCCCCATGCACGGAGGACTGGGAGGTGCAGAACGGCTGGATGACCCGTCCCAGGCTCGCTCCTGCCCACTTTGCAAACTGCCTTGAGGGGTGGGAGATGTTGGGGGATTGGAAGACAGAAATGATGAGTCTTACTGTTAACGGAATCTTGATTTTATTGAGGTTCACTTTAAGTACATGGCAGAGAAATGCAAAGCGTCAGAAGGCATTGCAGAGGAAGAGAGAAACACAGAACTGCAGTGGTTCAGTTTTAAGAGCTGTCTGTGAGATGCAAGTCAGTTTTCTAAGCATTTCAGTATTCACAAGGTTCTGTATCAATCTGCCACACAGAGCAGGGTATTCTGGGCGAGTCCATTCCAATCTCTAAAGTAGGAAATTTGTCGTAGAAAAGCATTCTCCCTTCTTTCTTTTTCCCTGCTTTATCCAGCTCTGTTGCTTTTCTCTGGGGATCCTGGATTCTCAACTGAGCTGTATTCAGTTTTGTGATCACGTTCAGTATTGATATTCCTAGTTACTGAGGAGAGGAGGGTAGAGGAAAGAAGAGCGAGAGATTAAATTTGTTTCTGGTCACGAGCAGCAGCTCTGCGGGGATCTTGGTGAGGCAGGCATTGGAAGTGGAAAAATCTATAGGGAAACTCTTGTCTTCCTTGCTTATGTGAACACAGCAGCACCTCTCTGGCCTTGGGCTTAAAGGCAGTGGCACTTCCCAGTGACAAGGTACAGAAGAAGCTAGAGGGGGAAGAAATGAAAAGTTCTGCAGAGAGAGAGCCTTCCCTGGGGCATAGGGAGGGGACACCTATTGGCAGGGACCTGAATGAACAGCCTGATAAAGTAATACTATTTCCAGACCAAGAAGGACCACGTCTGGGTCCTTCAAAAGGGCACAGAATCAATTTGCCTCTTCTAGTGGCGTAGGTCCCTGTTCTGCTTTTTTGTGTATTGGGAACCTTTGGTGTTTCAGTTGGGGTCCTAGAGACCTATCCATTTCTTGGTACCATGCTCTTCCCCTTCACAGCACAGCAGTCCCTGGCGTGGGTGGGAACGATTACTTATAGACATTCTGATGCAAAACAGACTCTTGGAAGAGAAAGTTATTTTTCCAGGGTTCTCTAGCCATTTAGTGACACAGCAGTGACCAAAAGCCTGTGACCATAAGAGGCCACAGAGGAGTTGGGAAACAGGTAAGGAAAGATCCCTCTCTGAACATGGACTTCCTGACTTACTATGTGCCTAAGGCTCCGTCAGCTTTCTCTCAAAATCAGGTGCCGCGGAGGATGTCTGAAAGTCTTACACTCTACTGCTGTCTGTGCGGACGTGGGTAATTCAGTCTACAGGAACGATACACGAAACAAAAGTGATGCCTGGACGTCAACTGCAGGACTGAGCCATTCGACTGAAAGATTCCTATGCCTTGAGCAGAGATTTTATATGAAAATATTGCTAAGCTTAGCTTTCTGGCTTAAAATAGAACACTGGCAGAGTCAGACCTCCTCATATGTGGGGGATTTTTCACAAATGCCTGTTACTGTTCAGATTAGAAGAGGTGGACCCAGTGTAGGGTTGGTTGTCAGATAAAATGCAGAATGCCCAGTTAAATTTGAATTTCAGATAAACAACAAGTCATTTTTTTTTTTGTATAAGAATGTGCCAAATATTACATGCACTAAAGACTTCGTGGCACACGCTTATGATACAAAATTATTTGTTGTTTATCTGAGATTCAAATTTAATTGAACTTTAATGTAGTGTCCTGTATTTTTATTTGCTAAATCTGATGACGCTAATCCAGTGACTTAACACCAACAGTTGGTCTAGATCTCAGAAGTTGAAATAGTATCACAGATAGGAAGCCTTCCAAAAGCATTTGCTCGATAAATAATTACACAATTTGAATCAAGTAGAACATCTACCGATACAGTAAATGTATCTGTTTCACAATACTTCTACAAAGCAGCTATTTTTTTTATCCTTATGTACCATATGAGGAACCTAAGGCTCGGAGGACTTACTGAGTTTTTCAGGGTCACACAGTTCCTAGGAGGCCCTGATGACATAGCTACCAAACATCTTTCTGTCATAAAACCCACGAGTTTCAATGCAAAAATCCAGAAATTTTGAGATGTCTCCTAATTTTAAAGGAAAAAGGTTTTAAGATGATAGAATCAATTTTGCAATATCAGAAACGGAGCTCATTAGACCAACTGGAAGTTCACACCAGAAGCTCGGGCTAAGCCATCAGCAAGAGGAGCTGGGGCCGAGCTTCAAGGGGCTGCAGGGGTTTCTCTGGCTGTACCGAAAACCTCGAGGCAGCCCACCCAGGTAAGGGGCCGCCCAAACTCTAGTTGGAAGACAACGGAAATTTAACTGAGCGAATGTCTTCATTCTCTCCACGTGAAAAATCTGGACAAAATATGCTCATGAAAGTTGTACTGCTAAGCTCGGAAGGAGGGAAAAGCCACAGGTAGCAGAAGAAGAGAGAAACTCGAAGTCAGGGAGGGAGTGGTCGCCTGAAGCTGCAGCTGGTTTTGGAGATGAGTTTTAGTCTCCCACGTAGAGTGGGCTCTATGTTGGCAGAGGATGGGCTGTCAGACCGGAAGCCGCCTGAGAGGAGCAGCTGTCACGCAGTCTCTCCTACTAATTGCTGAGGATTTCGAACGCATGTGTGTCTGCGGAAAGGGGATTGATTAGGAAAACTACACTAACCCAAGGCACTGACAAGGAAGTGGCTCCCCGCTGGGGCCCTGGATGGAGAAAATGTCCACCATAAGGATTCAGTATCTCAGCCTTACATAAGGAATGGGTGCCAGGTCTAAATTTACCCTACCCATGTGGTACAGAAACCCCGAATTTAGAAATTAGCACAAAACTCATCCAGCTCCGGCGAGAGCCCTGAGGTCCTGGCAGAAGCGAATGGGAGAGTGCAACAGATTCCCCCTGAAACCGTCTCCAGGCGCAAGGAATCCAGGGATAAAGTTATCAGGAGCACAAGTAAGACTCAGCAACAACATGCACTGAAAACAGTCAGGAAAATGAGAGCGAGAACACAAACGCATCTAGAATGTTCATTTTAGACAATCAAACAAGGAATAGAAGTCAGAAGACAGAAAAATAGTAGAAGAAATAAAAGCCAAGACAAATACAATCTTTAAAGTTAAGAATTGTAGTCATTAGAGTAAAATACCCAGAGGGGTTGACCGGTGATGAACATGCAGCTGAAGACAGAATTAACGAATGGAGGTTGGACATGGAGGAGTCTCCCAGAGTGCGGGAGAGTGACGGAGACAGGGTCTAGGATAAAGAGATTCAAGCGAGGGACGCTGCAATAAGATATCAGCTAGAGAGTAATGGAGGTGACATAGTACTCACAAAGAGGCTGGCTTGGAATTTTTCTGAGCCGAAGAAAGATTTGAGTCCTCGTACTAGAATCGCCCAGGTAAACGCAAGGGGGTCGACTTCGATGTTTGTTTGTTTGTTTAAATTTTATTTTTTCAGTGTTCAGATTCATTGTTTATGCACCACACCCAGTGCTCCATGTCCTCCTCAATACCCACCACCAGGCCCTTCCAGCCCCCGCCCCGCACAAAAACCCTCAGCTCGTTTCTCGGAGAGGAGGATGAGTTTCCTAGAGAAACTGCGGAATAACAAAGACAAGGAAAAGTAAATTTTTTAAGGCATCGAGAGAAAGGCAGATTACCCGCAGGAAGATGAATGGCTCAGCGTCTCCTGCAGTAACAACGGAAGCCAGAGTAAAACGGAGTAACAGCCTCAAGGTGTTAAGCTAAGTCACCATCGAACGATAGGCCAGAGCAAAATCTCTGCACGCAGAAGAGGCTGAATTTACTAATCACATTCACTGAAAAACTACAAAGGGGAACTTCAGGAAAAGGGAAATTATTCCAGAAGGAAGGGGAGAGATACAAAAAGAACGAGAAAGTAAAGAAATTGGTAAGCAGGGTAGTAAATCAAAATAATTGTTGATGGGGGCGCCTTCGTGGCTCAGTGGGTTAAGCCTCTGCCTTCAGCTCAGGTCATGATCTCAGGGTCCTGGGATCGAGGCCCGCGTCAGGCTCTCTGCTCAGCAGGGAGTGTGCTTCCCCTCTCTGTCTCTGTCTCCCCACTGTGACCTCTCTCTGTCAAATAAATAAAATCTTTTAAAAAAATTGTTGATGGTATAAACAGCAACAACAAGATTATTTGGGGAAGTTTAAAAACAAGATGGATCAAATGCTTTTTCTGCATCAATTGAGAGGACCATGTGGTTCTTCTCTCTTCTCTTATTAATTTGTTCTATCACATTGATTGATTTGCGAATGTTGAACCATCCTTGTAGCCCAGCGATGAATCCGTTCCTGATTAAAACGCTTCAAAGTATAGGGATAGAGGGAACATTCCTGAACTTCATAAAATCTATCTATGAAAGACCCACAGCAAATATCATCCTCAATGGGAAAAAGCTTGCATCCTTCCCGTTGAGATCAGGAACATGACAAGGATGCCCACTCTCACCACTCTTGTTCAACATAGTATTAGAAGTCCAACAGCAATCAGACAACAAAGGGAAATAAAAGGTATCCAAATTGGAAATGAAGAAGTCAAACTCGCTCTCTTTGCAGATGACATGGTACTTTATATGGAAAACCCAAAAGACTCCACCCCCAAACTACTAGAACTCATACATCAATTCAGCAACGTGGCAGGATACAAAGTCAATGTACAGAAATCAGTGGCTTTCTTATACACTAACAATGAAAATACAGAAAGGGAAATTAGAGAATCGATTCCATTTACTACAGCACCAAGAACCATAAGACACCTGGGAATAAACCTAACCAAAGACGTAAAGGATCTGTACTTGAGGAACTACAGAACACTCATGAAAGAAATTGAAGAAGACACAAAAAGATGGAAGACCATTCCATGCTCTTGGATCGGAAGAATAAACATTGTTAAAATGTCTATACTGCCTAGAGCAATCTATACTTTTAATGCCATTCCAATCAAAATTCCACCGGTAACTTCAAAGAGCTGGAGCAAATAATCCTAAAATTTGTATGGAATCAGAAGAGACCCTGAATTGCTAAGGAAATGCTGAAAAACAAAAAATAAAACGGGGGGCATCACATTACCTGATTTCAAGCTTTACTACAAAGCTGTGATCACCAAGACAGCATGGTACTGGCATAAAAACAGACACATAGACCAGTGGAACAGAGTAGAGAGCCCAGATATGGACACTCAACTCTGTGGTCAAATAATCTTCGACAAAACAGGAAAGAAAATACAGTGGGAAAAAGACAGTCTCTTCAATAAATGGTGCTGGGAAAACTGGGCAGCTATATGTAGAAGAATGAAACTCGACCATTCTCTTACACCGTACACAAAGATAAACTCAAAATGGATAAAAGACCTCAATGTGAGACAGGAATCCATCAGAATCCTAGAGGAGAACATAGGCAGTAATCTCTTCGATTTCAGCCACAGCAACTTCTTTCAAGATATGTCTCCAAAGGCAAAGGAAACAAAAGTGAAGATGAACTTTTGGGACTTCATCAAAATCAAAAGCTTCTGCACAGCCAGTCAAGAAAACAAAGAGGCAACCCACGGAATGGGAGAAGATACTTGCAAATGACAGTACAGACAAAAGGTTGATATCCAGGATCTATAATGAACTCCTCAAACTCAACACACATGAAACAGGCGAACATATCAAAAAATGGGCAGAAGATATGGACAGACACTTCTCCAATGAAGACATACAAATGGCTATCAGACACATGGAAAAATGTTCATCATCACTAGCCATCAGGGAGATTCAAATTAAAACTACATTGAGATATCGCCTTACACCAGTTAGAATAGCCAAAATTAGCACGTCAGGAAACAACATGTGTTGGAGAGGATGCAGAGAAAGGGGAACCCTCTTACACTGTTGGTGGGAATGCAAGTTGGTGCAGCCTCTTTGGAGAACAGTGTGGAGATTCCTCAAGAAATTAAAAATAGAGCTTCCCTATGACCCTGCCATTGCACTACTGGGTATTTACCCCAAAGATACAGATGTAGTGGAAAGAAGGGCCATCTGTACCCCAATGTTTATAGCAGCAATGGCCACTGTCGCCAAACTGTGGAAAGAACCAAGATGCCCTTCAACGGACGAATGGATAAGGAAGATGTGGTCCATATACACTATGGAGTATTATGCCTCCATCAGAAAGGACGAATATCCAACTTTTGTATCAACATGGACGGGACTGGAAGAGATTATGCTGAGTGAAATAAGTCAAACAGAGAGAGTCAATTATCATATGGTTTCACTTATTTGTGGAGCATAACAAATAGCATGGAGGACAAGGGGAGATGGAGAGGAGAAGGGAGTTGAGGGAAATTGGAAGGGGAGGTGAACCATGAGAGACTATGGACTCTGAAAAACAATCTGACTGTTTTGAAGGGGCGGGGGGTGGGAGGTCGGGGTACCAGGTGGTGGGTATTAGAGAGGGCACAGATTGCATGGAGCACTGGGTGTGGTGCAAAAATAATGAATACTGTTAATGCTGAAAATAAAAAATAAATTAAAAAAAACCCCCAAGGGTCACCTGGGTGGCTTAGTGGGTTAAGCTGCTCAGGTCATGATCCTGGGGTCCTGGGATCGAGCCCTGCATCGGGCTCTCTGCTCAGCAGGGAGCCTGCTTCCTCCTCTCTCTCTGCCTGCCTCTCCGCCTGCTTGTGATCTCTCTCTGTCAAATAAATAAATAAAATCTTAAAAAAAAACAAAACCCAAGATGGATCGCATGTAGAATGCCATGAAAATGGAAGAAGTATGGAGTTGAAGCATCCTAAGCTCCTTCTCTTAGTGAATGAGAAATATTGATTAAATTTGGGCTTTATTAGATATCCATGTTAAAGAATAGAAATAAAATACCTGTATATTCAAAAGGAGAGATTAATAAAGGTGGGAAAAAAGAAAATTTCATAGTATGTAACACAAGAGAAAATAAATTATTAGCAACATGGAAAATAGGAAACATAGAAAAACATAGAAATAATTAGTCGACATATCAGTAATTGCAGACAGCAAGGGATTTAACTCACTGATCAAAGGCAAAGAAGTTGAATTGAATTATAAGAATCTATTATTCATATAATAAAGAACTAAGAATAGAGAAACTTTTGAAATAAAATATGTACCAGGAAAATAGGAAGCTGCATTATAATATTAACATTGGGCAAACTTAGATTTTAAGACACAACCATTAGCAGTTTATAAATGGGGTTATTTCTTAATGATTGAAAGTGATTCATCAGGAAAATATAATAATCATTACATATCATCAAGAGAAACTGACAAAATATCAAGCAAATAATTGGTGAAAATAGAAATATTTTCATATTAGTATTAACAGTTGACCCATCAAATAGAGAATTTGACATACTCTTCATCTTATAAGAACTTTTCCAGGGAAAAGGAAGAAAAGGAAAGCTTCCCAAGCCAATTCATGAAACTGTCCTCACTTTGATGGCAAAACAAGACAAGAGCAGTTTCAGAAAGGATGCTTGAGGGCAAACTCACATTTAGTGACATAAATACAAATTTCATAAAATATAAGGAAACTGTATGTAGCCATTTATTATTTTTTTAAGTCCGTCATGATCAGGGAGGGTTTATTCCAGAAATTCAGGGATATATAAACATAAAGAAATCTATATGCTACTGTAATTTGTCATATTAACAGATTCAAGGAGACAAGTAACTCAATAGAGACAAAGAAGACGTTTGATAAAAATCCAACTTCTCCGTGGTTAATGCAACCACTTAGCAAACTGTGAAAGAAATAGAAGTTCCTTAACTTAAGAGACTCTGAAAAATGCACACAGTGGACATCACACTTGCATCTTCGCAGCTTTTCCTTTGACGATGTGGAGGCAGCACGGCCGCGAGCTAATGCTGTCTCTCTCCGCGATCGTCCTGGCGGTCTGGGCCCGTACGGAGAGGAAGGAAAGTGAGACGGGAGGAGAAGGGTCAGTTTGGGAGAAACAAATTTTCTACGTGTGGATAAGCTGTTAGAACAATTCTCTGAGATACTCTGTAACTATCATGTAACTTTGTAAGTTTTAAGAGCAACATCCAGAAATACACTCGAAGGTGGGGAGAAAAGAGTAATTTTCAAGATGTGGGTCTCCGCGCGCGGGCATGGTGGTCTGAACACACCCCAGTTCCCACCGTCCCTGCTCCAGACCTGCGTTTGGTTCGGGTATTTTTTTTTTTAATTATTTTTTATTATTTTTTATAAACATATATTTTTATCCCCAGGGGTACAGGTCTTTGAATTGCCAGGTTTACACACTTCACAGCACTCACCAAACCACATACCCTCCCCAATGTCCATAATCCCATCCCCTTCTCCCAAACCCCCTCCCCCCAGCAACCCTCAGTTTGTTTTGTGAGATCAAGAGTCACTTATGGTTTGTCTCCCTCCCTATCCCATCTTGTTTCATTGATTCTTCTCGTACCCACTTAAGCCCCCATGTTGCATCACCACTTCCTCATATCAGGGAGATCATATGATAGTTGTCTTTCTCCGCTTGACTTATTTCAGAAAAGTGAAATTGGACCATTTCCTTACACCACACACAAAAATAGACTCAAAATGGATGAAGGACCTCAATGTGAGAAAGGAATCCATCAAAGTCCTTGAGGAGAACACAGGCAGCAGCCTCTTCGACCTCAGCCACAGCAACATCTTCCTGGAAACATCGCCAAAGACAAGGGAAGCAAGGGCAAAAATGAACTATTGGGACTTCATCAAGATCAAAAGCTTTTGCACAGCAAAGGAAACAGTTAACAAAATCAAAAGACAACTGACAGAATGGGAGAAGATATTTGCAAATGACATATCAGATAAAGGACTAGTGTCCAAAATCTATAAAGAATTTAGCAAATTCGACACCCAAAGAACCAATAATCCAATCAAGAAATGGGCAGAGGACATCGTTCGTGTATTCTAAGCAGCCTGTCATCGTCTATGACAGATTCTCTCTCGAGTGCTGTTGCCTGCACTGACCACGGAACTGCATGTTTTCTCCCTGTTCTTTTACTTACAAATGTGTAGTGTCATTGTGGCAGGACCATCAGAAAATTTGGGGCCACCACCAAACAGAGGGCAGAACCTCATGGTCCAGCTAATCCCTCCTTCCCATCAGCACACGGGAGGATTGAAGCCCCGTATTCTCCAGTGAAAAAACGCTCCCGAATTTCATAGAAGGCTCAATATTTTTATGATTCCCTTTCAGGGACTAATGACAGAGACGCTGCCAACACATCTTACCCTGCTGTGAGACTGCAGACACAGGCCCCCAGGGCTGAAAGACATCCCTGTCCCTGGGGGGAAAGTAAATAGATACTCAGTAACGTTAGGTCCAGTCACCAAAGACTGAGGTAGCTCAGAGAGCGGGAATACATTTTCCTCCTCTTGAGAGTTAGTTTGTCCCTTTCTCCTAGACTTTCTTGCTTTCCCGCGGCCTCGGGAATGTGTGCTTCTGCAGAGTGTGTGTGCTTCTCTACGAAGGCAGCAAGTAAGTACAGACGTTTGCAAAATGTCTCAGAGTTTATGAAGCGATTTCACGGACATCATCTCGCTAGAGCAGGTGTCGCTCCTGTGCGGGGAGGGTGCTGGCCTGGCCCGCAGGACGGTTAAGTGATTATCCTCAAAGTCGTACAGCTCGCGAGCCAGTAGGCTGTCTGGTTCCAAATTTAGTGTTCTCAGCCGTGCACTGGAACTCAGGGAATAATGCGACCAGTAGCAGGAAACAAGGCATCAGGAGCCGTAGGTTCAAGGTAATAGCTTTCCCGGGAGCCCAGATCTCTGCAAGGACAGAGGGACAGAAGACGATCCCTGGGGACCTTTCCATGGGCTCTATCCTCTGCAGAGGTCTCTAGCTGGGTCCCTTGAATTTTAATCTTGACTAGTCCACTGTGTTTGAAATCTTGGGCAATATATTAAATCTCTCTGGCCTTAGTGTCTCTGTTTATGAAATGCGTTAGTAACAGTCACCCTAATAACATCACGATTATTATGATAATAAGGTAAATAATGAACAACATCTAAGAGACCTTAAAGTGCAATGTACAAATGAGAAAAGTATTATCCTTGGCAAATAACGTTATAAACAGCTCACCTTTGACACACGTTCCCGGCTTCCCAGGGAAACGCTGAAGCAGCTGACAGGTCTTACATACACTTATTTTCTTAGTTTGAAAAGCACTACTGACATATCAATATAAAAATCATCCATATTTCTAATATTGAAAATTGATCTAGAGGAAGGCTTTGAGGTCTCCTGGGCCCCCTGCACCCCACCTTCCCCCTGGCCCTCAGAGTTCATCACTGTCGACTGTGTCTCAATCCCTTCCCTTTGGTTCCTTGATTTTCATGGCTTGTGCTACCCTGAGAAATGATACCACTCGATAAAGGATGACCACGCCTTAGCATCACACAGGGCTTTACGGTTTCTGAACACTTGCTTGAATATCGTCTCCTTCGAGCCTTCTGAGAGCCCTTGAGAAGAGCTTCTCGGCGCATGTGCTGTGGGTCAGAGAGGCGAGGCTCTGATCGTTTCCAGAGGGTGCACGTGAGCCAGTGCCGGGCAGAGCAGGGCGAGGCAAAGCCACCGGCCCTGGAGGAGACATAGATGATTAAGGGAGATAAAAAGGGTATCTTGACATGTCTTCGATACAAATCTGTACAAAACCCAGGAAGACCACCGAAGAAGGAGTGAACTAACTCTGCCCGGGCCTGATAACAAAAGAGAATTTGGGGATTTTTCTGTGGGAGAGCCTAATGAAGCACAGTTTGGAATTACAGTAAAATCCAGAGAAGCAGAGAGGACTGAAGGTCACACCACTAGAAAAACTCAAATTCAGATTCTGTTGTTCCAAGTCCAAGGTGCCTTTTCCTATCCTCTACTGTGCATTTTATGGGTTTGCCCGTTTGAAACAGATGGGGGTAATGTTTAACCAGAGTTACAGAAACCTCGTAGCTTCCGAGACCGCACAGCCGGCGGAGAGACGTGATCGCCTGACTGGCTCCTGCGGTTCGTAGAGTCACCAGTTACTGGAAGACTATGTATATCGTGTGTGTGTGTGTGTGTGTGTGTGTGTGTGACACGATACTTACCAGCCTGCGGTGGAACCTGTGTGTGTGTGTGTGTGTGTGTGTGTGTGTGTGTGTGACACGATACTTACCAGCCTGCGGCGGAACCTAGTGCGAGCTAGCGTGGAGCGGTCAGGAGCTCAGACTTGTTGGAGGTGACAATGTTTAGTCCAATGGATGTTTAGTCCATTTAGGACTGGGATTTGTAGAAACTACAATTCCTTAACAAAAAACCGTAACTTTCTAAAGGTACAGGTGAGGCGTCTGCGGTCGGCAGGAGGGCGTTGGAACTACGGGCTCCGGGTGGCGGGATTGTCGGCCTCCCGAGCGCCGCGGGAGCTCTGACCGCGCTTAGCTTCCTACGCCGGACTGACCGGCTCTTCTGGTGGGAAGGGAGGGAAGGCTTTGTCCTTGGGGCAAGGACAGCACCCGCTGTGTTCAGCCCAGACGGGCTTGTTCTCCTCGGCCTCGTGTCTTACCAGCCTCTGGCAGGAAGGAGGAAGCTTGCTGGCACTGACGGCTTTGGCAGACCACCTCTGAGGTCCTGTTCTCCGGGCGGCCACAGTGGCAGGGGACAGGCAGCGGCGGGGGGCACCGGCTGCCAGAGCAAGGGAAGTCAGTTTCGGGAAGTCAGTTCGGAGAAGAGAAGCCCGCCGGAAACCCGTCCTGTCTGACTGTGGCAGCCAGCCCGATTGTTTGCACTGCAAGAGCTCACAGGCCCTGCCACGGGGCCTTCAGCCACGACGACTCGGATGAGGAGAAGCGGCCGAGGGAGTGGCAGAGGGGAGGTTTGCTGAGCCAGCCACAAGTTTGGTCAGCCTCTGCCTGTCCCCATGACACCCTTTTATTTCCAGGCCTTCCCATCTCCACGGGAACCTGCACGGGCAGGGGCTCTGCCTGCTCTGTCCCCTGCTTCAGCACAGCCCTTAGCACCGTGCCTGACACAAAAGAGAAAATCCGTAAATATTGATGAGTGACGACCTCCTCGAGGTGAAGTTCCCACTAAACCACTGTCTTCTTTACTTTCTAAAAACCATTCAGGCTTCCACTTCGGCTAACAAATAAATAGAATTTTTGCATGGGAAAAAAAGGCTGGAAGGAAAAAAAAATGAAAGTATCAATAATAAATATCTGGAAGATGTAAATGTGTTTATTTCTCTCCGTTCTGTTTTTTCCAACGTTCTATAACAAAAAAAAGGCTAATTTTTATAATGGAAAACCCCTTAGCAAACTTTTCCATTTGTTGGAATCCATTTACTTTTCTTTTTTTAGAGATTTTATTTATTTATTTGACAGAGACACAGAGAGAGCGGGAACGCAAGCAGGGGGGGTTGGAGAGGGAGAAGCAGGCTTCCCACTGAGCAAGGAGCCCGATGCGGGGCTCGATCCCAGGACCCTGGGACTGAGCGACCCGGGCGCCCGGAATCTCTTTTTCTATTTTTCTGAAGCAATAACATCGACCTACCATTTTCTCCCGGTGTCTGGGCGGGACGGAGCTGTGGGTGGGCTTACGTGCATGCGTGTGTGTGGATACGCACACAGTTATACATGTACGTGAACGTGCACTGCTTCAGCAGAGCTGGTGACTCGTTCTTCCAAACTAACAAAATAAGAAGGACAGGGGCTGTACCTGGTAGGTTCTCCTGGAACAGTGTGACCACATAATTCGTCTAGGAACATTGGCAGAAGTGACCCTCAGCCGATTAGTTCTACAGCCTCATCTGTCGCTGGACCTGTCCCCCCACCATCCCTCCTCACCCCCTACCCCTGCCATACTGGATCGCTTGGCTCTCGCTGATGAGGCTGACCTGTACACAGTTGTGTCTCCGCTAGACTGTGACTCCCAGAGAACAGGCAGCAGGCCCAATGGCCAGCACCCAGCCCAGTCCTCGGCGCATGGAAGGCGCTCAAGGGGTGCTCGGTGAATGAAGGAACAAATCTAACGGCAACTTCTCAGTCTTAGTGACAAGGAGCAACACCAGTGAGAGGAGAGAACCACGTGGGAGTGTGGGTTTAAAATCACAATACAGGCAGAGGGAGGAGGATTCACTGTGGCCAACTTTTGGAGATGCAAGAAGACTCGCCCCTTGTTTTGGATCTCCCAGTGCTTTAGTTTGTTGTTTTTGTCTAGGAATGTCATCGAAGATGAGGCTGCTTGTGTCTGGTGTACCGCAGGCTCTGTGGTTTGGTCGTAAGAATGCAGAAACTAGTTTTTACACTGCCATGGCAATCACTGTAAAAAAAACCAACCAAACAAACAAACAGAAAAACAAAGCAACTTTTCTCCTTGAGCCTGTTTAAAAAAAAAAGAAACAACCACTTTGAGATGTTGCCTAATTAGATGTAAAAGTTCATGCCAAATACTTTAAGATAATTGTGACAATGATAAGAATATATTCATCGATTGCCAGACACAGTGTGTGAATGCGGGCATGGCTCTCCCCGTGGGGACGGGGGCAACGGGTGTTCCCCACGATGCTGCTGCTGGACTGGAGCCTTCCCTCCCACCGCTGTCCCATGGCGCGCCGTGCTCTGACCCCAGCCCGAGAAGGGAAGGGCCTTTACCAATACCAGAACCGGTGCAGGAGGGAAGCCTCTTCCCCTCTCCTAAGGTCTTTCTAACCGGTGAGAGATGCCGCAACCCGGGGGCTTCGGATAATCATGTAAGCCAGGGCTTCCCGCAGTAGGGCAGCGAGGGAAAGAGGCCTTCCTATGCTGAAGAGAGGGGGAGGGACAGGGAGACGAGATTTGAGGAATGGGAATTGCAAGAAGGAGAGATCAAGATGAGAGATGTGTGAAGGAAAGGAGGAAGGAGATGGAGAGAGACGAATGTGCAGAGAGAGACAGAGCGGGAGCCAGAGAAGGCGCGTTGGGCAGAGAGGAGACGGGGCTGTCCCTGAGCTGTGTCTGCGGCCTGTGCTCTTCCTGGCGAGTACGGACGGCTCACGGTCTGGACGCTCACACCCAGTGCGAGAGCCAGGCCTGCTGTCCTCTCGGGCCCGGGTGTTCAGTCCCTGTCCTCTTGTCTTAGTTGCCACCACTACTGTCTCTTCTTGAGGCTTCCATCCCTCCGGAGTGGCCATGGTTTCACAGGAGATTTCTCAATCACTTCCCATTCCACAGCCTTTCTGGTGCCATTCGCTTCAGGGAAATGAAGGAAAATCATTCATTCACTTAATTTGATTTATTTGCCAACTGACAGCTTATCAAAATCTAAAGAAAATTCCTCTGTGGTCATACTAGGGCATAATATAGCTCCTGACTATCTCCAACCCCACCCCACCCCCCATCGCTCTGCTCAGGCGGCACGGGGTTTCTGGCTGTTTGTTGAGCGCACCAAGCAAGCCCTCCTGCTCGTGCGGCTGCTTCAGCACCAGCGGTAGTCAGGCAGGCTCGGAGGCAGGGGTTTCACGACCGTCCTTCAGTTTATTCAGATCTCTGCTCAGATACGACCTTCTCCTAAGAGCCTTCCCTAACAACGCTGCGGAAAATAGCCTGCCTTGTCCATCTTCATGGCCATACTCGGATTTTTCCTTTCATATCACCTGTTACTGTCTAGTCCCACTCATTCATTCATTCATGTTTTTGTCTTCGTCACTAGAATACAGTGTGTTGGGAGACATTCACACATGAGTCTCTCATGGTTCTGCATGTCCGGATTATCTTTTCTAGTACCTCTGGAAGACAAAGATCATGTCTTCCTCTAAAGCAAAAGTCAGGAAAGTTCACCGCACATTAGAAAACACATAGGTCCCC
This sequence comes from Mustela nigripes, assembly GCF_022355385.1. Lineage (NCBI taxonomy): Eukaryota > Metazoa > Chordata > Mammalia > Carnivora > Mustelidae > Mustela > Mustela nigripes. The sequence continues at coordinate 1,043,444 of NC_081566.1, read as the reverse complement.
TACGCTCAGGACACCTCTTCTGTAATGCAGTCCACTGCAGGTGTAACTGTCACCTGGTACCCTAAAACAGTCCCCCTCGGGTGACAGCAGTGCAAGAAAATGCCTGTTCTCCTGTATCCATGAGAATGAGGCAGGCTTACTTTTGTCTTGCAAGGAGGGGAAATGCTTTCCTTAACTACACCCTTTACAAGCGGTAACACGCAGCGCTGTGTCCGTATCTAGGTACAGCCCTTCCTGCACTCATGCACCACACGCGCGCGCACACACACACACGCTACCTGTGCTTGATCCCCATTTGGGGATCCAGTTGGGCACATCTGTGCCTAACAACGGATGGAAATGCCCTCTGGGAAGCATCCCAAGACCTAACCAGGACCCCCTCCTGTGTCATAGCTCAGGGAACTTTCCAACCTGCAGCCGAATCTCAAGGCTCCCACTTCCCCAGTTTTGGACATAGAATGCCCACTTGGCAGTCCCCCAGCTTTTGCCCAAGGCTTGCAGAGATTTGATTTGATTTGAAAGGGTTCTTTATAGAGTTTTCATGGTTCATAGGCAAGGCTGAGAATTTACAAGTGTGTTTTTGGTGTGTCTCTGATCCTCAGCTGTCTGGAGAGCGTTTGATTCACAGGGTAGTGTCGTAGCTAATCAGGAAGGATCCGTTTGTGGGTCTGGATTGCCATTTTGCCTGAATTAACCTATGTTTTTAAAGAGATATAAGTATTCACATTAATAATCGAGGTTCATGCAGCAAACTACAGCCCCAAAGGGCTCATTAACTAAATTTTAATAGATGAAATTGTATTTTCTCATTCACTTACATTATAATTTTAGAGATAATGGTATTTATCAATAAATATTGCTTAAAGCAGGCTAATGCAAAATTTCTGGGCAAGAGTCTAACATTTTAGTAATTGTGTATGCAAGTGAACAGATGAATGGGGCACCTGGGTGGCTCAGTCACCTTTGGCTGAGGTCATGACGCCTGCATTTGGCTCAGGTCATGATCCCAGCACCCTGGGATCGAGCCCCGCCCACAGGAACTTCACTTGACTGTGGCGGGGGTGTCTGGTTCTCCCTCTGCCCCTTCCCCTGCTCATGCTTGCACTGTCTCTCTCTCTCTGTCTGAAATAAATAAAAAATAAAATCTTTTTTAAAAATTGTGAACAGATGGAGTTCTCTGCCTTTAGTCTCTTTATAGTGACTTTTCAGGCCTGTGTTCTCTCCTTCTCCACTTTTTACTAAATAGTCTGAGTAATGATATTGATTTTAACTAGCGGTAATTATTACTGATCAGTGACATTTCTTATCATAACGTGTTACTCATTATTGTTTTCTCTTTTCCAAAGAAATAATTTCATGATGACTAAGGTCTTTTGTACGTCGTCAGAGTAGGGTGGGAACCGAGTCCGCTCTAGGAGAAACTGAAGCGAGGAGTTCATCACTAGCTTCTCTTGCCCAGGAAATGTGTATATTCTGGAACACAGTATTTGTATTAGTATAGACTGTTTGGGGGTCTTAATTCTTAAAGAACCCACTGTCTGCTGATGCATAGCTAATTTGCTTGATAAACAAATGGCCAAAAAATTATATTGAGTTGTTTGTCTCTGCTGTTACTTATTTAAAGGAAGCAGCACCTGGCCAACTTAAAACTCATGGTTGTAAACAGTGGTCCCAATAGTGGGAATTCTGTTCACCGTGACAAGCGGCCGATCAAAATATGTTCTACTGCATGCACCTGCGTTTACATGGTCTCCTTCAGTATGACCAAATTTAGGGCTAAAGGGGATCTTGGAAATCATCTGATCTAATACTTCCATCTAAAAACAAAGAAGCTGAGGCCTGGAGAGGTAAAAACAAGCACGTAGGTAAGCGATGAAGCAAATAAACGCAGCTTACCCGAATTCATGAATCAAGCTAGCCGCTGAGCAGCACCAAATTACATGAGACTAAAGTTTAGTTCTTCTGATATGTGAGCGATCGTTCTTAGCAATCGCAAGAATTATCCCTTATCTGCTGTTCTGAACTAATTTAATGTCTGAGAAATGATGTTAAACTGATATTAATGGATCTCATGATAGGAAGGGAAGTAATCCTGATTATTCAATTATGTATTACAAGTTTTTATCGAGTTACATCAAAAAGAGAGCAATTTCCAGTCTAGAAAAACTAGTGGTTTTTAGGTGAAGTGACTGATCTAAGGTCACAGAAAATACCTCTGGTCCAGCTGAGCCAAGGACTCAGGCTATGGGTCTTCTCCTTGAATCCTGCTCCTTGAGCCCAGAACCTCTTCGGTGGGCACTTACTCCACACAGCCCTCCCCGTCTGTGTGTGAATTTTAAACTGGTAAATTAATCCTATCCAAGAATTTATGAATGTCTCGATAATTGCCCTCTGAGACACAAAAGGGGCAGGATCTCTACCCCAGAGTTCCCATCTGTTTGGGAAGAGTCTCGGTGTATGTTCCATCAGGATCAAGGGGGTTACATGAACCTATGATCTGTAAGTTTCCATAGTGGTCTCAGGGTTATGATCTGAAGTGTACACCTTGGAGCAAGGAATAATAGGTGAGAGTAAAATAAACAAACCAGAGCAAAGCTGTTGACTCTAGGCTCTAAATGCTCGCAGGTTTTCTGTCTGGCATTTTCATTCCCTTCAAACCGCATATTAACGATGCTGACCTTTTTAGTAATTTGATTCTGACAGTGGCACAGCAGCAGCAGAGCTCAAAGTCTGACAGCCAAGGAAGTAATCACGGCTTTAAATGAAAGAACTGTTTGCGTCGCTCTAGCAGGCCAGTTTTATCCTCCACTTTTCATGCCCTAGCACACCCACCGTCTTCCGGTGGGTTGACTTCCCAGAGCTCAGGAAAACTGGCGTCTGGTGGGTGTCCGGACCTAACATCCATACTGGCGGCCATTTTGTTTTGTCATGGAGGCTTAGGTTTGGAAGAGTCCACGCAAATCATTTGCTCTAAGTGTCAACTCTAAGTAGTATTAACCCTGAGAAAAAGGACCCCCAGACTGCTTGGATGTTTCTGGTGATGGAAAACTCGGCCCCTGGTTCAGTGAAGCAAGGGCCCCATGAATATGCACGGTCAGGCAGGGCATTCAGGTTAACCCTGCACAAGTAGAGCTCAGAATCACAGCCTCAGCCCCCTTTTCTTCAGTTCTTTCTTCTTTCCTCCGCATGGGCTGCATATTCTTCCTTTAAGTTACAGGGTTTTCTAAGGACCCGTTGAACATCCGAGATGCTGATTCACAATTAAATGAAGGACCATATGGAAATGTGTTTTGCCCACCTAACCAGCAGGCCGTAGTTTGGATAAGACGGAAAAGGACACATCAGAGATTATTTTTAGCTTAAAATGTGTAAGCTGACTCAGTTTACAAAGGGCTCGTTGAATTCTCTGTCTAGCCATTCCTTATTTCCCCGTGGCATTGTACTTTTCCCAGAACAATTACATCGGGCTGGAAAACTGAGCTTTTGGTTTGTGACCAGATTCATCTGGTCCCTCCTGTGTTTTATCAGAGTTGGCTTTTAAATAAGGAAGGGAAATCTCATTTTCTCACCCTGAGAGCCAAGATTTTAAACCATTTTCCAAACATCGCTGACTTCTTCAATGATCACATTCGCTTCTTGAGCACTGTGCTGGACTGTTCAAAATTATCCAAGTTCTTGTATCTCTGGATGGCACATCCAAGAGGGCAGAGACTTGCTGACCTTCCTCATTCACGGAGACGAGAGTAATCGACAGTTAATTCCTGTAGGGCCATCATTAACCTATAAATCGCCTTTGCATGACCTGGCAAAATATTCCATCTGGAGGAGATGCAGTCCAGAGCTGTGTAATTTGACTGGAAGAAAGATACTTTTGAGAAGCAAAAAAGAATTCCTTCCTCTGAATACATTTTGCCTGTGCCATGCCTGTGTTTTGGCTCTGCATGATAAGCACGGAAGTGGTAGTTCAGTTAAGACCAGCTGCTGTAACAGATAACTAAAAATCACCAGTGGCTTATGACAGTGAAAGTTTGTCTATTGTGTACACTGAAGCTGTCCATCCACCTCCGACAGGCAGGTGGGAGAAGACAGAATGGGGAACGTCAGCCGGCTTCTTACCTTCGCAGCAACCCTTCTGCTTATATTCTGTGGGTATGAACCAGTAACTCGGAGGGACCAGGGGAAAGGGAGAGAAGAGCTGGGAAGTGCGGTTCCTCTGCAGGGAGCCACTTTCCGGAGGCAAAGCGATTTCTGTGCCTGAGGATTTAATAAGATGCATTTTGAGCAAGTCAAGGTATCATTGTGCCTCGCAGTGAGGAAGCCAAGGAACAGCTACTGGCCAGGATGGGAGGCTCAACAGCAGTTGCTTTCCAGACCCCAATTGCTTTGGGTCAAAAGTTGATGTGAACGTGAACTTGGAAGCCAGTCAGGACCGGATTTTAAAATCTCATATATTGTTTAGCCACTCATTTTCTGTTTCCTAACTTACAAAATACAAAAGAGAGGTGCAAACAATCTCAGTTAAGCATATGAATTGAATGACTTGTTTGCCTCCGTTCCTTTCTGAAATCTTAGTAAAATGGGTGTGAAATGTAAAAGCGTTATAATCTATGCACATAGGATGACAGTGACAGCAGGTTAGAAATGTCAGTGCAATTTTAGATGATGCATAGTGAATCCATGAAGAAGTGATTCGATATTACAGAGAAAATAAAGGTTCCCAAAGTAAGCTGGGGGCGAGGAGAGTCCACAGCAAGCAAACTCTACTCAGAACCCTATAAAGGCTCGGCTCTGGAAGGACCAATTACTTTTCCAGGGTGAGACTGAAAACAGGGTTGCCTGCAGACGCCCCGGGAGTCAGGGAGGGATGCAATGCCACACAGAACAAGAGGTTGAAGAGAAGACTGCGGCGAACCGAGCGGTGAGACTCCTGCTCAGTTTGCAGACTTCAAGAAGTCAGAATTATATTCTCCCCTTTCTGGAGAAACTTCTGGGCAGAAGAGAAGGTCTACACATCCTTCTGCTGGGAGTGCATTAGTTCCGACTGCTGCTGGAACAAATGACCACAAGCCAAAATGGGTCTCATTGGGCCAAACTAGAGGCAGTGGCCTTCTGGGCACGCAAGGAACAATCTGTTTCGTGCCTTTTCCTGCTTCTAGAGGTTTCTCACATTCCTTGGTTCATGACCTTTTTCGTCCAGCTTCAAAGACAGCAACATCAGATCAAGTACTTTCCTTTTTAAAAAAATTTAAATTCAGTTTCATTAACATATATGTATTATTGGTTTCCAAGGTAGAATTTAATGATTCATCAGTTGCATACAATACCCAGTGCTCATTACTTCAAGTGCCCCCCTAATGCCCATCACTCAGTTGCCCCATCCCCCACCCTCTCCCCTCCAGCAACCCTCAGTTTGTTTCCTATGATTAAGAGTCTCTTATGGTTTGTCTCCCTTTCTGATTTCATTTTGTTTTATTTTTCCCTCCCTTCCTCTGTGATCCTGTTTTCTTCTTAAATTCCACACATGAGTGAGATCGTATGATAATTAGAGTCCTCTGATTAACTTATTTCACTTAGGATAATACCCTCTAGTTCCATCCACATCATTGCAAATGGCAAGATTTAATGTTTTTGTGATGGTTGAGTAATATTCAAATATATGTTTTATACACACACACACATACACACACACACATACACATCTTTATCCATTCATCTGTCAGTGAGCATCTGGGATCTTTCCATAGTTTGGCTGGTGTGGACATTGCTGCTATAAACATTGTGGTGCATGTGCCCTTTTAAATCACTATGTTTGTACCTTTGGATAAATACCCAGTAGTGCGATTGCTGGGTCATAGGGTAGTTCTGTTTTCAACTCTCTGAAGAACCTCCATGCTGTTTTCCAGAGTGGCTGCACCAACTTGCATTCCCACCAACAGTGTGGGAGGGTTCTCCTTTCTCTGCATCTTCGCCAACATCTGTTGTTTCCCGAGGTGTTAATTTTAACCATTCTGACTGGTGTGAGGTGGTATCTCACTGTCGTTGTGATTTGTATTTCCCCGATGCTGTGTGATGTTGAGTATTTTTTCATGTATCTGTGGCCATTTGTATACCTTCTTTGGAGACATGTCTGTTCATGTCTTCTGCTCATTTCTTGACTGGATTTTTTGGTTTTTGGGGTGTTGAATTTGGTGAGTTCTTTATAGATTCTGGAATCTAGCCCTTTATCTGATAATACATTTGCAAATAACTTCTCCCATTCTGTAGGTTGTCTTCTGGTTTTTTCAACTGTTTGCTTTACCGTCAAAAGGTTTGCATGATGAAGTCCCAGTAGTTCATCTTTGCCTTTGTTTCCCTTGTCTTTGAAGATGTGTTTAGCAAGAAGCTGACGTGACGAAAGAGAATGCTGTGTTCTTCTCTAGGATTCTGATGGATTCCTGTCTCCCATTTAGGTCTTTCATCCATTTTGAGTCTATTTTTGTGTGTGGTGTAAGGAAATGGTCCAGTTTCATTCTTCGGCATGTGGCTGTCCAGTTTTCCCAACACCATTTGTTGAAGAGACTGTCTTTTTCCTATTGGACATTCTTTCCTGCTTTGTTGAAGATTAGTTGACCATGGAGTTTAGGGCCCATTTCTGGGTTCTCTGGTCTGTTCCATTGACCCATGTGTCTTTTTTTGTGCCAGTACCATAATATCTTGATGATTACAACTTTGTAATACAGCTTGAAGTCCGAAATTGTGATACCACTAGCTTTGGTTTTCTTCTTTAACATTCCTTTGGGTATTTGGGATTTTTCCACACAAATTTTCCACACAAATTTTAGGATTGTTTGTTCCAGCTCTGTGAAAAATGCTCTTGGTATTTTGATAGGGATTTCACTGAATGTGTAGATTGCTTTGGGTGGCGTAGATATTTTAACATATTTGTTCTTTTAGTCTATGATCATGGAATGTTTTCCCATCTCTTTGTGTCTTCCTCAATTTCTTTCATAAGTGTTCTATAATTTTCAGAACACAGATCCTTTACCTCTTTAGTTAGGTTTATTCCTAGGTATCTTATGATTTTTGGTACAGTTGTATAAAAGGGATTGATTCATTGATCTTTCTTCTGCCTCATTGTTAGTCTATAGAAATGCAACTGACCCTCATGTTTTCCCATTATTCTTTCAATCTTTATAATTTGACTAATTAATAAGCATAATAAACTAATTTGTTATAAGGAATGGATGATCAGTAATGGCTTACAATATTAACTCTTCTTGAATAATATATTTTGTAGGGGCGCCTGGGTGACTCAGTGGGTTAAAGCCTCTGCCTTCAGCTCAGGTCATGGTCTCAGGGTCCAGGAATTGAGCCCCACATCAGGTTCTCTGTTCAGTGGGGAGTCTGTTTCTCCCTCTCTCTCTACCTGCCTCTCAGCCTACTTGTCATCTCTGTCTGTCAAATAAATAAATAAATAAATAAATAAATAAAAGTCTTTTAAAAAAATAATATGTTTTGTAAATATATTCACTACATTCTTCAATTCTCAACTCAAAGCATCTTTAAAGTGGAAATATCAACCACTTGGCAGGTCATTGGGTAAGGAATCTGTGGCGAGACTTTCTGTCAAGTGTTCCTTCAGTCTTATCATGTGGTATATAATTTTCTCTGTCAGGATATCTGTGAGGGCTCATGGCAGCAATCTGCCATGGTAAAGATACTGACCTTCTGAAGATGGCCAAATTCCAGTCAGATCTTGGCTTATTAAATTGACCGTATCCACAAAAGAATTTCTACAACTATGGATTGCATTGCAAGCATATCTTCCACTGGGATACTCAGTATATAAGATTACATTCATTCCTAGGTTTATATTGTGGTCTTCTAATGTGACCCTTCATCACTCAAAGTGACCACAAAATGAGTTCAGAGGAGGTGTCCTTTTCCTTGCTGGAAGGGGACCAGAAGTTCAGGTAGGAAGATGGTGTATGTCTTAGTGCATTTAAAAAAATTATTTTTAATTTTTTTTATTAACGTACAATGTTTTATTAGCCCCAGGGGTACAGGTCTGTGAATAGCCAGGTTTACACTTCACAGCACTCACCATAGCACATACCCTCCCCAAAGTCCATAACCCCACCTCCTTCTCCCAACCCCCCTCCTCCCAGCAACTCTCAGTTTGTTTTGTGAGATTAAGAGTCACTTATGATTTGTCTCCCTCCCAATCCCATCTTGTTTCATTGATTCTTTTCCTACCTCCTTAACCCCCCATGTTGCATCTCCACTTCCTCATATCAGGGAGATCATATGATAGTTGTCTCTCTCCACTTGACACTTATTTCACTAAGCATGATACCCTCTAGTTCCATCCACGTTGTCACAAATGGCAAGATTTCATTTCTTTTGACGGCTGCATAGTTTTCCATTGTTTATATATACCACATCTTCTTTATCCATTCATCTGTTGATGGACATCTAGGTTCTTTCCATAGTTTGGCTATTGTAGACATTGCTGCTATAAACATTTGGGTGCACGTGCCCCTTCGGATCACTACGTTTGTATCTTTAAGGTAAATACCCGATAGTGCTATTGCTGGGTCATGGGGTAGTTCTATTTTCAACATTTTGAGGAACCTCCATTCCCACCAACAGTGTAGGAGGGTTCCCCTTTCTCTGCATCCTTGCCAACACCTGTCATTTCCTGACTGGTTAATTTTAGCCATTCTGACTGGTGTGAGGTGGTATCTTGCTGTGGTTTTGATTTGTATTTCCCTGATGCCCAGTAATGTTGAACATCTTTTCATGTGTCTGTTGGCCATCTGGATGTCTTCTTTGCAGAAATGTCTGCTCATGTCCTCTGCCCATTTCTTGATTGGATTATTTGTTCTTTGGGTGTTGAGTTTTGGATACTAGCCCTTTATCTGATATGTTGTTTGCAATGTCTTCATGTATTCTGGCTGCTATAACTGCTCTAACAAAATACTACAGAGTAGGTAGCTTATAAACAACAGAAATCTATTTCTCACAGTTCTGGAGGCTGGAAGTGCCTGCATGGTTGAGTGAAGGCTCTCTTCTATTAGAGACCTTGTTGTATCCTCATATGGTAGAAGGAAGTGAGGGATCTATCTGGAGACTGTCTTATAAGGGCATTAACATTATTTATGAAGGCTCTGCTCTCAAGACCTAATCATCTAAAGGCCCACTTCCCAGTTTTTAGTATTTCAAAGTATCAATTAGGTAGGGGACACAAACTTCAGATAATAGCAGGGTAGCAAATAAGCCTAAAGAGGTGAGAAATGAAAGGTAGTGAGGCCTCTTATCATTAGAGAATTAGGGGTTCAGAAAGTACCAGAATTTCCTAGTTTACTGGTCCATATCCTGACACCAATTTACAGAATAGTTTTCTTCAGTCTGCTAAACATTTCCATCTGAAGTTTCTTAATTTCTAAAATCTGAAAATGGCCTGGCAACCAAAGTGAATATATCGTAGCTTAATTGATAAGTGTGATTTTAATTTCACTTCAGTTATAAATGATAAAAATACATTTAAGTAGCTTAAATTTAAAAAAAAAATCTCTTTTATGATTTTATTTATTTATTTGGCAGAGAAAGAAAGATCACAAGTAGGCAGAGAGGCAGGCAGAGAGAGTGGGGAGCAGGCTCCCCACTGAGCAGAGAGCCCGATGCGAGGCTCAATCCCAGGACCCTGAGATCATGAACTGAGCTGAAGGCAGAGGCTTAACCCACTGAGCCACCCAGGCACCCATATGTAACTTAAATTTTTATTGAAACATTTGCTCTGTCTCTCTATATATATAACATAGACACATATACTGTATATATAATATGTACATTTATTATTTTATATATTCTCTTTATATGTTATATTATATATCATATATTGAATACATACATACATATATTCAAACCATTAAAAATTCCATAGATATACTATGTATATATGTATGTATTACATATATTTTACATATTATATAATGTTTAGCATACATAAACATATAATACATAAATGGAAATTTTAATGGTTTAAGTAGGTATTTTCTTATCCCACAGTATAGTTAAATTTGGATAAGTAATCTAGAAGAGTGGTTCTCAACCTTGGCTTCAAATTCAAATACTCTAAACATTCTTCTTTAATAGACTTGGGGTGCAGCCTAGGCATCTGGGCTTTTAAAAACGTCCTAGTGATTCTTGTGCACAACCAAAGTTAAAAATTACTGATCTAAATCATACTTTTAGCTCTATAATCACACCATCAGTGACTATATATCCATAGTAATCCCATTAGTGACTGTATATTATATTTCTTGTGATTTCACTATTATATTTTAAATTGTAAAATTCATCATCTTAGTGCAAACATGACAGGCATGTATTTTCCTCTTCATTTAACAGATAAAAGAAACAACACCCTGAGAAGTTAAGTAACTTGCTCAAGGTCACATGACTAGTTAAGTGGAAGAATTTGGAATCTAGGTGGGGTGGGTACGGTAATTGAAACTGCGGCCATCTGAGTCCATGCCCAATGCTCTTGCCAAATTGTCACATGATGTCTTCTCTCCTACAAACACCTCAAGGTGCAAAATTAAAATTTGAAAGGCCATGGAGAAGATGATTCCACAACACAATTTATAATTCACATCTTTCCCATAACTTTTTTTGTGGTTGTTCAAACCCACTGGTCTGGGTCTCACCCCTTGTCCTGCCTGTTCAAGGCCATCTTGAATTTTGAAGATTTTCCTGGACAGATATACTTAGTGATCCCCATTTACAAGATTAAAGGACAAAAACATACATTCGTGTTCTTGGTCTTGGCCTCCCCCATCATCCTCTACCTATCAGCAACACTTTATTTTTTTTAATTAATTTCTTTTCAGCGTAACAGAATTTATTGTTTTTGCACCACACCCAGTGCTCCATGCAATCCGTGCTCTCTATAATACCCACCACCTGGTACCCCAACCTCCCACCCCCCACCCCTTTAAAACCCTCAGATTGTTTTTCAGAGTCCATAGTCTCTCATGGTTCACCTCCCCTTCCGATTTCCCTCAACTCCCTTCTCCTCTCTAACTCCCTATATCCTCCATGTTTTGTGGAGCATAACAAATATCAGCAACACTTTTGATAAAAATTAAGCATCTGATTTTCCTCAGTTTCTTGAAGTCCTGCATTCTTGTATTTTGGGTGACAGTAGGAGGGGAGAAGCACACTACCAGGTAAAAACAGTGGAGGGAAGTGTAAGGAAACAAGAAAATGTTGCTTAGCTGGTGTTATGGATTGAATTGTGTCCCTAAAAAAAAAAAAAAGGAATATGTTGGAGTCTGAACTCCCAAGACCTCAGAATGCAACCTTATTTAGAGTCAGAGTCTTTACAGAGAAAATCAGGTTAAAATGAAGTCATTAATTTAAGCCTTAATCTATTACTTCTGGTGTCTTTATAAAAAGGGGGAACTTGAGGGTGTCTGGGTGGCTCAGTGGGTTAAGTGGCTGCCTTCACCTCAGGTCATGATCCCAGGGTGCTAGGATGGAGCCCCACATTGGGCTTGTGGCTCAGCAGGGAGCCTGCTTCTCCCTCTCTGCCTGATTGTGCTCTCTCTCCCTCTCTCTCCCTCTCTGTCAAATAAATAAATAAAATCTTAAAAAAAAAAAAAAAGCCAGGAGTAGAGTGGAATTCGGATGGAAAGACACACTGAAGACAAGGTGAAGAAACTAGGAAATAGGGAGAAGATGGCTATTGACAAACCAAGGACAGAGGCCTGGAAGGAAGCTTCTCTTATAGCCCTAAGAAGGGAAAATCCCCATCAACACGTTGATCTCGGACTTGTAGCCTCCAGAGCTACAGGATGTCAAATTCCTGTCATTTAAACCACCCATTTTGTGGTACTTTGTTGCAGAAGCCCTGGAATACGAATGCAGCAGGTGAGTCCAAGGCAATGAGGCTCTAGGAGAGCAGCTGGATGGGGCTCATGTACTCAGCTCAGAAGACATTAGAGGCAGGGAATGGGGTCTCCAGGGAGGCCCTACAGAGCTTACATGCGTGGGACTCTCTCCCTGGATCACTGGAGGAAAAGACTTCTTGTCTGAGCTGCCAGCGTCTGGCTATGCCCCCACCTAGGGACAACTTAGTCTCCCTGTTGCCCTGCCAGCCCGGGGGGGGGGGGGGGGCTCTCTCTTCTGCCAGAAGGCCACCATTTAAGCTCTTCATCCATCAGGAAAGCCCGCTGTCTTTAACTTTCCATTCTCAGGAACACATCTGTGAATCTTGGAAAATTCACCACAGTGTATTTGGGCAAGTTCATGAAGTGTTTTGGTTCTTTGTTGTATACAGAAAGGTGATACCCCTCAGGCTTTGAGCCAATAAATGCACGTCTTTCATTACCTGACATCACACACACACACCTCTCTTTGGCTCTCTCCTGCCTGCTCCACCCTCCACCATCACCAGCCACACCACCACAGGGAGCTCGGATGCCAGACTTCAGGCTGTTTATTTTATCACTATGACATGACAGGGCTGTAGTTATTCATGTCTCGCTGCCTGAACAAGGGGAATAGACAACACATACTCTGTCCTTGTGTCCATAAAGCATAGAAACACACAGGCAGATAGAGCACCATGGGAGGTCATGATTAAGGCTTTTTGGGTGGCTTAGCAGCTGAGTGCCCAGGCTTCGAGGAGATGAAGTAATATTTATGATCTGATGAAATTCATGTTCACAGTGACTGTGAACATAGGTCATGTTTAGGAAGTTCTCAAAAAAGGACGCATTTAAAATATTTTTTGACAGGGACAAGAATAGTGGGAGGCATGCAAGCAGGAAGAGTTGTGCCAGAGTGTCGCCACGGCAGCCAGAACACCCAACATGGTGGTGGTGACTTACTTTCCACCTACTTCTGTCTTCCGTGATTGCCAACAGAGCTTATAACCACCATAGCCTAGAAGGAGTGGATAGCAGAAGTAGTGAGTGTACCCATACCAAAGTCATTTGACATTTATACTAAATAAAAGATCATTTTTCTCCCAACTCTTCTTTCTATTCAGTTTTTTTGGAGAAAGGTATAGAATTACATGAACACTCTCAAAAAGACAGTGTTGTGTAGACAAAGTTAAAAAAGAAGTAGGGCATTATAGGGCTGCTGTGTTGGTACAAGAAGTTTAATAATACCAATGAACACAGCTGTGCTTCCACTTTAAATAACTACTGTCAATGACCCTAAATTAACCTTCGGGAACTTCAAGCCCTAAGGCAGGCAGATATTTTCTGAGCAGTGGAAGTGAATGAGTGTTACACTTGTGAATGGCAGTGAGTGAGTTCCACTCCCAGTGTGATACAAGAGCACTGAGGAGGGACAAATGGAATTCAGTTATTTAAAGCTTATGACGGGTAGGTCCTCATCTGACGCAGGCAGTGCCGAGGCTGCTGAAGAGTAAATGTCTGTGTTAACCTTGCCCATCAACAGATTAGCAGAAAGCCCTTCCTGAGGGGCTTTGAAAAGCATCTGAACGCCACCTGGGCTAGTGGTTTACAAGTGAAAATGTGACAGGATGCACAGGAAGTTTGGAGCTGGAGTCAGAGCTCTGAGCATGAGTTTTGATTCTGCCACATATGATTAGTGGGAATCTGTGTCTTCATGAGTAGACTGGGACTAATCTCACCTCTGAAGATTTTTTGTGAGGATTAAACTCTGGTTTAATGTGGAAATGCCTAACACTGGAACAGACGTTATGATAGCTGATCAGAAACATTAATCATATCAGGATCTCATCTTTTGAATTGCATTACTTTTCAAAGCTGTGAAGGCACAAGATCATGGCACCACCAATGAACCTGTCAAAACCTTCATCTTCATATTCCTACACAGGAACGGCAGTTCTCAATTTACCAGAGTCCACTCTCAGAATTGGGCTTCAAGAAGCTCACATGCCCATTGGTCATGCAAATAGAGAAAAGGAATTAGCTTGTTTTTATTGGCAAAGACAAGCATGAAAAGTGACTTTTTTAATGTCTAGACAAATATGTAGAGAATTACAGTGAAGAAAATGAGGTCTGTATATCTCAAGCTGGAGAATAAAAAATGGGCCTTCACTTGCCACATTGATATTATTGAGAAGGAAAGAGGATAAGAAATTTTGATAAGGATATGAAGGGAGAATACTAGGTAAATGGTGACAAACCAGCAGAGCCAAAGGGGGAAAGCAGTAAGATCTTGATTTTGTACTTCTGTTCAGTCACTGTGCTCCTGAAAAGCCAGTGTGTAAAATGAATCTCTAACTGAAGGAAGCGCTATGTGTTTAAAAGAAGAGCTTTAGGGGAGTTACATACATATAAAGCAAATATTCCTATTTCACTTAGGATGTTTGGCAAATATGGATTTTTGACATTAAATGTGCTTTGAAAGCAGTGTAACCCTCTGTATACATAGAGAGGAAATAAGCACATGAAAATCAATAAATGTATTTTGGCAAGGATATTGGCTACCCTAGTCAACAGAACTCAACAGTACTTTAAAAGGATTACTCACCATGACCAGGTGGGATTTATTCCTGGGATGCAAGGGTGGTTCAGCATTCATAAATCAATCAATATGATAGAACACATGAATAAAGGAAGAGACAAGAGCCATATGGTCCTCTCAATTGATGTAGAAAAAAAAATTGACAAAATAAAGCATCCTTTCTTTATTAAAACCTTCAAAGTATTAGGATAGAGGGAATATACCTCAATATCATCGAAGCCATCTAGGAAAAGCCCACAATGAATATCATATTCAGTGGGGAAAAACTGAGAGCTTGTCCCATAAGGTCAGGAACATGACAGGGATGCCCAGACTCACCATTACTGTTCAATATGGTACTAGAAGTCCTAACCTCAGCAATCAGACAACTAAAAGAAATAGAAGCATTCAGATTTGCAAAGAAGAAGTCAAACTCTCATTCTTCAAAGATGATACTTCATGTGGAAAACCCAAAAGACTCCACCCCAAAATTGCTAGAATTCATACAGTAATTCAGTAAAGTGTCAGGATATAAAATCAATGCACAGAAATCAGTTGCATTTCTATACACTAACAGTGAGACAGAATAAAAAGAAATTAAGGAATCTATCCCATTTACAATTGCACCCAAAACTGTAAGATACCTAGGAATAAACCTAACCAAATAGGTAAAAGATCCATACACTAGAAACTACAGAACACTTAGGAAAGAAATTGAGGGAGACACAAAGAAATGGAAAAACAGTCCATCCTCATGGATTAGATGGATAAACATTGTTAAAATGCCTATGCTGCCCAGACTAAACTACTTATTCAATGCAATCCCTATCAAAATACCATTCACATTTTTCACAGAACTCGAACAAACCTAAAATTTGTATGGAAACGAAAGAAAACCCTGAATCACCAGGGGAATGTTGAAAAAGAAAACCAAAACTGGGGGCATCACAATGCCTGACTTCAAGCTATCTTACAAAGCTATGATCATTAAGACAGTATGGTACTGGCACAAAAGCAGACACATAGTTCAGTGGAACAGACAACTCAGAAATGGGGCCTAAACTCTGTGGTCAACTAATCTTCAACAAAGCAGGAAAGAATATCCAATGGAAAAAAGACAATCTCTTCAGTAAGTAGTGCCGGGAACATTGGATAGCCACAAGCAGAAGAATGAAACTAGAACACTCTTTCACACTATACACAAAGATAAATTCAAAATGAGTGAAAGACCTGAATGTGAGACAGGAATCCATCCAAATCCTAGAGGAGAGCATAGGCAGTAACCTCTTCTATATTGGCCACAGCAACTTCTTTTAAGACACATCTACAAAGACAATGGAAACAAAAGCAAAAATGAACTGTTGGGACTTCATTAAGATAAAGCTTCTGCACAGCTAAGGAAACAGTCAACAAAACCAAAAGACAACTGACAGAATGGGAGAAGATATTTTCAAATGACATTTACAGATAAAGGGCTAGTATCCAAGATCTATAAAGAACCTTCTCAAGCTTGACACCCAAAAAATAATCCAGTCAAGAAACGGGCAGAAGACATGGACAGACACTTCTCCAATGAAGGCATACAAATGGCTAACAGACACATGAAAAAGTGTTCATCATCACTAGCCATCAGGGAGATTCAAATCAAAGCAACATTGAGATACCACCTTACACCAGTTAGAATGGCCAAAATTAATAAAACAGGAAACAACAAGTGTTAGAGAGGATGTGTTACACTGCTGGTGGGAATGTAAGTTGGTGCAACCACTTTGGAGAACAGTGTGGAGATTCCTTAAGAAATTGAACATAGGGACGCCTGGGTGGCTCAGTTGGTTGAGCAGCTACCTTCAGCTCAGGTCATGATCCCAGTGTCCTGGGATTGAGTCCCACATCGGGCTCCTTGCTCTGCAGGGAGCCTGCTTCTTCCTCTGACTCTGCCTTCCACTCTGTCTGTCTGTGCTTGCTCTCGCTTGCTCTCTCTCTGACAAATAAATAAATAAAATCTTTAACAAAAAAAAAAAAAAAAAGAAAGAAATTGAACATAGAGCTTCCCTATGACCCTGCAATTGCACTGCTGGGTATTTACCCTAAAGACACAGATGTAGTGAAAAGGAGGGGCACATGCACCCCAGTGTTCATAGCAGCAATATCCAAAGTCGCCAAACTGTGGAAGGAGCCCAGATGTCCTTCAGTAGTTGAATGGATAAAGGTTTGCATTATATATACCATGGAATATTCCTCAGCCACCAGAAAGGGTGAATACTACCATTTACATCGACATGGATGGGACTGGAGAGAATTATGCTAAGTGAAATAATCAGAGAAAGACAATTATCATATGGTTTCACTCATGTGGAACATAAGGAATAGTGCAAAGGACAACAGGGAAAGAGAGGGAAAACGGAATGGGAAGAAATCAGAGAGAGAGGCAAAACATATAAGACTCTTGACTCTGGGAAACAAACTGAGGATTGTGGAAAAGGAGGTAGGTGGGGGGTGGATTAACTAGGTGATGAGCATTAAGGAGGCACATGATGTGATGAGCACTGGGCATTATATGCAACTAATGAATCATTGAACATTATATCAAAAACTAATGATGTACTATACATTGGCTAATTGAATTAAAATTAAAAAAATAAATGTGATAAATTCTGTTAACAGAATAAAGGGCAAAAATCATGATTTAAATAAATGCCAAAAAGCGCTTGACAAAATTTAACATTTTTTCATGATAAAATTTCTAAACAAATTAGGCATGGGAGAATGTTTCTTTAGCTAATTAAAGCCATATATGGCAAGCCTAGAGCCTACATCATATTCAGTGGTAAAAGCTGAAAGCTTTTCTTCTAAGATTGCGAACAAGACAAGGATACCTACCTTCACCACTTGTATTCAACATCATTCCGGAAGTCCCAGCCAGAGAAATAAGGCAAGAAGAAGAAATAAAAACCATCAAAACGAGAAAGGAGAATTAAAATCATCTCTATATATAGAGAGTCCTGAAGACTGCATCTCAAAATGTTAGAACTAGTAAACAAATTCAGTAAAGTTGTATGATATGAAAACAACATAGAAAAATCAGCTGTGCTTTTTATACACTAATAAAGAATTATCTGAACAAGAAATTGAGGAAGCAATCTCATTTGCAAGAGCACCAAAAACAATAGTGAATACTGTCCTACTCTCTCTCCCCACCTCCTCTACACAGAAATGGCAGCTCCCTGACCCTGGAGACCGATATAAGGAACAACTGTGCCTAAGGGGATCACATCTCCAGTGCCATTTGCATTTTAACAGGAGGCTTCAGGAGATGCAAAACAGTAATCCACAGGAACCTATCTCTAATAACTAAAGAGGACTCTTCTAGGAATTCCCCCAAATAAACCATCTGGGGAAAAAGATTAGTTAATGCACTGCATTGGTCTTTCTATAACACTAAAATTTAGAAAACATCTCTAACAATTTGAAGAATGAGGACCAATCAAGGTAGCCAATTTATTGAATACTTGCTATTTAAACTCCCACTTATGTAGCATACAGAGGGGCTGAAATAAAACCTTTAGTTATAGGGTTTTATTATTTTCACTCAGCAGATATGTTACACCTGTTATATCACAGCCACTGCTCTAGTCTCTTAGGACACATTGGGCAACAGCATGGACAATGGGTTCTACCATCAGGGAGTTTACATTCTAACTGGGGAGCCAGACAATACACAATACATTGAACAAATGTAAATATATTGTATATTCATATTTATGTTGTGTGTATGAAGAAAAATAAAAGAGCAGGATGAGAGAGTTTGGATGTACAGAGGGGTGGTGGGAGTGTGGGTGGCAGGTTGTAGCATTAATGAGTTGGGGTAAATTAAAGAGGGAGATGAACCATGAACGACTGTGGACTCTGGGAAACAAACTGAGGGTTTTAGAGGGGAGAAGGGTAGGAGGTTGTGTCAGCCTGGTGGTAGGCATTAAGGAGGGTATGTATTGCATGGAGCACTGGGTGTGGTGCCTAAACAACGAATTCTGGAACACTGAAAAGAAATTAAAAAAAAAATAAAAATGTTTAGGGTGCCTGGGTGGCTCAGCAGGTTACGCCGCTGCCTTCGGCTCAGGTCATGATCTCAGGGTCCTGGGATCGAGTCCCGCATCGGGCTCTCTGCTCAGCAGGGAGCCTGCTTCCTCCTCTCTCTCTCTCTCTCTCTGCCTGCCTCTCTGCCTACTTGTGATCTCTCTCTGTCAAATAAATAAGTAAAATCTTTAAAATAAAATAAAATAAAAATGTTTATAAAAGGAAAAATTTAAGAAAGCTAAATTAGGGTTCATTGAGCAGGTGAGAGAAAGGAGTGGGCCAATGAGATATCTCAGGAAAGAAGTTCCAGCATATAGAAGAACTAGTACATATCCCTAAGGAGGAAGCATTTTTGAAGAATGCAGGATGATGAGAGTTGTTGAAACAGGGTCGACAGGGGGAAAATGACAGGAGAGAAGTTAGTGAGGTGACATCTGTATAGAACAGGTCATTTGGGGCTTGTAGGCTGCAGCAAGGACTTGTACATTCACTCTGACTGGAAGGGTGAGCCAATGCATATTTCCATTAGGACAATGACATGATCTTATTTATATTTTTGATGTATTCATGCTACTGCTTTGTTGGGACTGTACAGAGGCAATGGTAGAAGCAATGAGAGCTGTTAGAGGACTTGCAGTATTTCCAGCAATTGATGAAGGCCACCTGGAGGGACCATAGTGCTAGAGGTGGTAAGAAGCAGTAGAGTCTGGCTATGTCCTGACAGGTGAGTCTCTAGGGTTACCTGGCATATTATTTAAGCATGAGAGACACTATGGTGAGTGCTGTGAATTGTGTAAGACTGATGAATCACAGACCTGTACCTCTAAAACCAATAATATATGTAAATTTAAAAATTTAAAAAAATAATTGAGATATCATACTGTAAAAAAAAAAAAAAAAAAGAAAAGAAAGAAAAAAAAAAGAATGAGACAAAGAAGAATCAAGGTTCTCTCCAAAGTTTTGCCCCACCCGCTGGAAGGAGAATTGTCAAAACTGGAATAAGGAAGGTCATGTGCGCAGTAGTTTTGGGGGCTGAGAAGGACTGGAAGCTCCTTTGGGATGTGTTGACTTGGAGATATCTATGGATATGTGAGACGTTGAGCTAGTAATTGCAAGAGGATTGTCAGGGCCTCCCCAGTGTACTCCTGCGTCTCACATACAGTGGACCAGCTCCACCAAGAGCCTGGTGCTAGCACAGTTACTTCAGAGGAAAGGTGGTAACTTTCCCAACTTGTAAAACCATCTGGTGTCCGATTTCATTCCCAGCAGAAATTTCAACAAACAGAAAGAACAAGGGACTTGGATATGCCCCAAAGGTATGAGCATCACTTATCAGATATAGTGTAAGTTTACATAGAACATGTGCAACCACCAAGTTGCTGTAAGGAATGTCTTCCCACTGCTGGAGTTACTGACCAGCGGAATACCATAATCAGTACTTCCAAATCTCAGTTTTACTTACTTTTTTGTTTGGTTAGACTATTGTGATAGCATACTCAAATAAAAATATGAAGGGGAAAAATCATGTATAATCTTGTCACTCTATTAGGATAACTAAAAATTTTTTATTTCTTAAAGATTTTTTAAAATTAATTTTATTTATTTTTTCAGTGTTCCAGGATTCATTGTTTATGCACCACACCCAATGCTCCATGCAATACGTGCCCTCCTTAATACCCATCACCAGGGTCACCCAACCCCTCACCCACTTCCCCTCCAAAACCCTCACTTTGTTTCTCAGAGTCCACAGTTTCTCATGGTTCATCTCCCCCTCCAATTTGCCCCAACTCACTTTTCCTTTCCTTCTCCCCATGTCCTCTGTGTTGTTCCTTATGCTGCACAAGTAAGTGAATCCATATGATAATTGACTCTCTCTGCTTGACTTATTTCACTCAGCATAATCTCTTCCAGTCCCGTCCATGTTGGTACAAAAGTTGGGTTTTCATCCTTTCTGATGGAGGCATAATACTCCATTGTATATATGGACCATATCTTCTTTATCCATTCGCCTGTTGAAGGGCATCTTGGTTTTTTCCACAGTCTGGTGGATTGTGGCCATTGCTGCTATAAACATTGGGGCAAAGTTGGCCCTTCTTTGCACTACATCTGTGTCTTTGGGGTAAATACCCAGTAGAGCAATTGCAGGGTCATAGGGAAGCTCTGTGTTCAATTTCTTAAGGAATCTTCACACTGTTTTCCAAAGTGGCTGCACCAGCTTGCCTTCCCACCAGCAGTGTAAGAGGGTTCCCCTTTCTCCACATCCTCTCCAACACTTGTTTCCTGTCTTATTAATTTTGGCCAATCTAACTGGTGTAAGGTGGTATGTCAATGTTGCTTTGATTTGAATCTCCCTGAGGGCTAGTGATGATGAACACTTTTTCATGTGTCTGTTAGCCATTTGTATGTCTTCTTTGGAGAAGTGTCTGTTCATGTCTTCTGCCCATTTCTTTTTTTTTAATTAATTAATTAATTACTTTTTTATTTATTTTCAGCATAACAGTAGTCATTATTTTTGCACCATACCCAGTGCTCCATGCAATCCTTGCCCTCTCTAATACCCACCACCTGGTTCCTCCAACCTCCCACCCCCCGCCACTTCAAACCCCTCAGATTGTTTTTCAGAGTCCATAGTCTCTCATGGTTCACCTCCCAATCCAATTTCCCTCAACTCCCTTCTCCTCTCTAACTCGCCATGTCCTCCATGCTATTTGTTATGCTCTACAAATAAGTGAAACCATATGATAATTGACTCTCTCTGCTTGACTTATTTCACTGAGCATAATCTCTTCCAGTCCTGTCCATGTTGCTACAAAAGTTGGGTATTTATCCTTTCTGATGGAGGCATAATACACCATAGTGTATATGGACCACATCTTCCTTATCCATTCGTCCGTTGAAGGGCATCTTGGTTCTTTCCACAGTTTGGCGACCGTGACCATTGCTGCTATAAACATTGGGGTACAGATGACCCTTCTTTTCATATATATAGAACATTCCACCCTAAAACAACAGAATACTCATTCTGCCCATTTCTTGATCGGATTCTTTATTTTTTGGATGTCAAGCTTGAGAAGTTCTTCATAGATCTTGGATACTAGCCCTTTATCTTTAAATGTCATTTGAAAATATCTTCTCCCACTCTATCAGTTGTCTTTTGGTTTTGTTGACTGTTTCCTTAGCTGTGCAGAAGCTTTTTATCTTGATGGAGTCCCAAAAGTTCATTTTCACTTTTATTTCCTTTGCCTTTGGAAATGTGTCTTGAAAGAAGTTGCTGTGGCTGATGTCGAAGAGGTTACTGCCTATGTTCTCCTCTAGGATTCTAATGGATTCCTGCCCCATGCTGAGGTTTTAGGATAACTTCTTTTTAAATTTGTTTTATTTTCACATCCTTCTCCATTCCTTTCTAATTTTATGTAAAGACATTGATTAGGATATTTGTCAACTGTAGAACTCTCCTCACTGTGCTGGTAATTCAGAGGGATCTTTGGGGCAAAATGTAGCAGGATTCGACACATAGTGATAGAGGTGATTTGAGCTAATGGTGTCGCTAAATAGAATTCCACTGAAATACTTTCTGTTTTAATAATTTTTAAAAATACATGGGAGATTTATTGGATTTCTGGCGATTAATAGCACTTACTGTTGAGAGTTTTGTTTTCATATGCATCTAGTGTTTGCTTTGTTTTGGATTGTTTTTTACCATTTATTCTGTTTACTTTTTTATTCTAAGGACTACCCAAATACATTGTGCATACTCACACATTCTCATTTTATTCTTGATTTCATAGTTATAGTACATAGGTAAGATAAAACCCCTTAAGAGAGTCCACGATACACTGCATCTGGCAATACCTAATCATTTTCACTTCCCTACAAATTCCTAATGTCATCCAACTCAGTTAAGAGTCCCCAGTAAATTGTAGCTTCCTCTATATTTTTGAAAATTAAATATTTGAAGAGCTAGCGCCTAAAATATACAGTGACCAATTACAGAACACCAATAGATGTTGGTAGTATTTTTGCAAAAAAAAATTATCATTAACAATAACAAAGAGTGGCTAGAAGACAGGACTCTGGAATCTGAGGAACTTTTTCAGAAACAAAGAAAGGTCCTCACCAAGAAATGTGTACATTAACCTGAGAAAAAAACCCCAATGATCTGCAAACTTACTTGAGTATGCATCCCTATTAATAAAAAGGTTTTAGGTTGTCCCCTGCCCCTGGCAATGTGTGTATTTACTTATAATACATGCACAATTGGGCGAATATGCTATGTATCGTAAAACACACATAAAATGGAAGTTAAATGGAAGTTCATGTAAATAGCATCCTAATAATCTCGTCCTGCACCGTTCTGGAACACCTTTACTCTTGGGGAGCAGGCACCCCACTCGAGAGACCACTGAACATGGCAGTTACACGCAGCAGGATCTTTCCAGCTAATGGCGGCTTCTCTTGGTCCTCGCTGTATTTCAGCTCCAGATGCAGTCTGGCCGCACCAAATACAAAACCGCTGTGGTCTGCTCCTGTCACAGTGGCCTGAAAGTGACCACGCCAAGCGGCCAGTCAGCCTGACACTGGAGACAGGGCGGCGTCATGTCAGTTTTCAAGGACTGGAAGGGAGAAATGCCAGAGTCCCAGCCAGCTCCTGCCAAGCTCAGAATACACCACACTTTTTGAAGGGCCTTTGAACAGTTTGAATGAGTAGCCGTTCTTGCCAACAGCAATACAAAAATTGCCCCTCTCAGAAGCAACACTTTGACATTTGCACAAGGCATTCCCTCTTCCAGAAAGGCATTTCCACTTGATCTTCTGCCAGCCACTGGCAAGCGGATGACTGCCTACACTACACATATGCCCGGGTCCATGCTATTTGGTTGTTTCCCACCCAGGATCCCTCACACAGAATTTGTCCTCTTTTCTCCTGGAGAGAACGTGTGTTTCAGTCCATACCTGCCTATATGCATTCATGCTATTCGAGGGAAAACGCCCAGGGTTCAGTTGATACCCAGAGGAGGAAATAAATGATTCTGTCTTTATTGTAAACAAATGACAGCCTACATAATTGGCAACAGAATAACTGACTTCCCCTTTCTAAAATGAACCTAGACACCGAGTTATTGATAAGGCATCACATTCCTGAACTTAGGACAGCATCATGGTTTGTCCGTTGTTTTATCCTTTGCAGTGATTTGTGTGGTAGATGATAGATCAGCTGAGCTAAAAAACATCTAGTAGCAAAACCAAAGACCAGAAAAGTGAGCAGCTTAGATGGTTTTCTTCCTGTGTATAAATATCTTAAGGAGACAGAACAATCCAGATCATACATCTAGACCATAAAGAGCCTTTATTTATATCTGAATATGAAGAATAATCATTTCTTGGCTTAATTAAGTCCCTGCAATTATTACCAAGTTTCAGCAAAGTAAAGTGCAACTTAACTTCTTACCTGGCATGAAATTTGTATAATAAAAATTAAATATGCTGCTGACCACACTGCCATTTTATAGAAATCACTACTTGTTTTCTATCTCAATAGAACATTTTAAGATTATTATAATTAACAATTTAAATGTTAATAGAATTTTAGTTAATAAATACTTGAATTTTTTCTTGACAGAAGCCATTAGCAAATTTTCACCTTCTTCCAAGTTATAGATTTAATCAGAGCATCTTCCAAGGCTAAGTAAAGGAATTCAAAACAATTTTTTTGAGTTAAAAAATACAGATTTGACTCACAGTGTTGGCACATAAGAGTATTCTGGATAGCTAGTTTAGTATCCTGGCATATACAAAAATGTATTATGTACTATTTAGTATGAGTACCGTATGTGTGTTTAAATCTACAATGTTCGTGTTGCAGATCTGTGAGGTTTAATTATCATACATATTCACACTACTTGTCCTACTCACAAACACTAAGAGTTAAGATATATAAAGGTACTTATATATGTGTCTCCAAATCCCTTTGCAGACTAAAAACTGTTCAAAAAGAATAGAAACTACTTCAAAGAACCTTTGAGTTTAAACGGGTTGTAAGAACCCTCTATTCCAACCCGTTTATTTTGTGGTTGAAGAATTTGAGTCTTGTTCCATAGCCTCACAGCTCATTGATGGGAAGGACAAGACCAGGAGACAGAAGGTCTGACTCTTTCCCATTCTCTTTAATCTTTAAGGAAAAATGGGCCTAACCATGGCTTCCTCCAAATAAACAACAAAGAAGGAAATTTTGAAGTTCAATAAGAGTTTAAAAAGTTAAGCTTTCTCTGGTAGAGGTGATTCACTATTAATGTATATTTAAGTACATAATAGGAGGCTATACTGATAATATTTTATACTGATTATATGGTTCTTTGTTGGGCTTGTATTATTTATTCTAATAGTACAGATGTTCGAACTCATTGTATATTCCCAGTCATGTACCTCCTATTGCCACCAGATGGTCTAAATCATATGAACTACATAGAGTAGATGTGTTACCTCTTATTCCTGGGATGACAGTTTTCCAGCAGACTTCCATTTCCACACAGGTAAAGGACTAAGCTCCTTCCCATAACCCTGTCCATATATTTTCAGCTTCATCATTTGCACCGTCTGCCTCAGTCTTTATCTTCCAGCAACAGAGCTGTCTGTGGCTCCCGTACACCTCATACTGCTTGTCAATCTGTGGATTTGTTCCTGCTCTCCCCCTGTCCACCCCGCAACATCCTCCTCACCGCCCTCTCAGCCCCACTCCACCCTCTGGCTCATTATCCCCCTCCCTTGGCCCTGCTCTGCCAACTGGCCCATGCTCGAGGCTCAGTACTCATGTGACACCTTCTTCAGGAGGCTCTCCCTGATACCTCCCCATTAGCTGTCCCTAGGATTATATAACCATCCTCCACGATTCTGTACTTCCCTCTGAATACCTAATCACTGCTTTTAGACCTATCATTATAAGACATTGTAAACATGTCTATTGCACCTAATTCATCCTGAGTTCCCTGAGGGAAGGATAATTTTAAGAGAGCATAGGGTCTGCTATCTCATAAGAACTCAATATAAGTTCATCAATTGTTACTGGGATGATTAAGTGATTAATCGTTAAATGAATTAGTCTGTGTGAAGTTCACAGAACAGTACATGACATACAGAACATGAAGAATGCCAAGAAATAAATGAGTGAGTAAACTTTACGATCCGCCACAATCCTGTGTTCTTCTGACTGGTGAACATCGTGCTTCAGTACGGTCAGATGGTAGGTAGATGATCACAGGAATCTGCCAGAGGAATTGGAAAAAATTATGATTTGGGAAACTTCTATGAGGCATCTTTAAGAGTGGGCGTGTTTCATATTGGCTCTGCAGAGAGTACTAAAAACGAACTGCAGAGAAATCAGCCTCACCAAATAGCTCTTTCAGTGTACAAAGAATGCTGTTGGTGGATCTCCGTCCTAACTCTTTGGCGTTCACAATGTTTGCCTTCAGTTTATGACTTAGATTTCATGCCTGATTTATCCACTAGGGGTCAAACTTTTAAATACAGTGCATCTAATCACAATAGTATGGCTGGTCCAAGGGCGGAAATTTCACTTCCTTCTAAGTTTGAGTAAAAAACTGCTGTTATCGGCATGTGGAATGCATAATCAACCAATCTCCTCTCATAATTTGCGGAATAGGAGTAAATCAAATTTTTTAAAGAGAATCTTTTTTCTCCTGTCTTACCTGCTTCCATTCTAACCAGAAATGGGTGACTGTAGCATTGGCAATTCAGACTCTACATTTGTGGAATGGTGTATATAAGTTGCCACCTTAAAGCAGCCAGCAGACTCCATCCTTTCTAGTTCTGCTTTAATTTCTTTTCTATTTTATTTTTGTTACATATCCATTGCATGCTATAAATTTGGTGTATTCATGAGCCTTCACTTTCCCCTTGAGCTACATTAACTAATTTATTTCTGAATAATTAGAATTAATATTTGCCTAGTCTTTTATAGCCGGCAGTATTTTTACAAGCATTGTGCTATCTGATCTTGGAATACTCCACTTATTTCGATAATGTAATAAAACAATAATTTTATTACATTCATTTTATAGTTGAAGAAATTAAGGTTTTGGTGGTTAAGTAACTTGTTCAAGATCATACAGATGGAGCTAAAATGAAAGTCCCATTGGTGAAATAGGACACCTGAGAACTTACTCGCTTGAAATTCACTTGCAGTATCAGTTTATATTGATTTTCAAGATCCTTTAGGTACCCTAAGAAGTATTTTTCATATGTTGTCTTCATAAATGGATACATTCTCAGAAAGAAGAGTTCAGGGGATAATCTAGTGTAATCTGCAATCTCTGGGAAGGTAAGTATTTGCAAACCTGAGAAAGTGAGTCATTTGTTTTCTTGAAGGCTTTAGGCACTAAGCTCTTAATTAACATATTTTAATCACACTGATTATTGAAGTTATTCTTTACATAAAACAAAAATCCATCCTGATTTATCACTATTTTCTCATGCCCACACTTCTTATATAGCAGAAAATTAACATCAATCTTTTCTGTTTTGGAGAAGAAAAAATAATTCTTCCCCATTTCCTTTTTTCTCTTTTCCTTCTCCTTATCCTCGTGCCGGCTCTTACTCCAAACACTTGCCGGCGGCATTCTCATCTCATTTCTGCACGATCACCATGGCCTCTCCTGTGCCACAGGAGGACTGCAACGAAGCACAGCTTCTTATCAGGTCTTCCTGCTGGCAGAAATCTTCTCTGTGTATCATAATCAAATTGCTGCAGACTAACGACCTAGAGAAAAATGTGGAAACACCCAGGGAGTTGGGGAAAGGCATATGAAGTGCAGAGAAAAGAAGATAAGAAGGACAGAAGATTTCTATTCGGAAACAATGCAAGTGTGAAGACAGTAGAACAAAAATCTTCATTGTGCAAAATACACTTGATCTTAGCCAAAAGGCTGAGAAGGGATTACATTCACTGTGGCAAAATAAAAACAACAAAGCCTGGGAAGGGAGAACCGGGAGGATGCTTCCATCCCTAACACTCTATATGAAGTGATACAGCATTACCAGAAAGCTTACTTTGACAACTTAAATGCGAATACTATAAATGTGAATGCTAAAACCAAAAAATAGCAAATAGTTATAACTAATAAGCCAAAAAATGAGGTAAAATAGAATTGTAGGAAGATTAATCCAAAAGAAGGTAGGAAAAGAGAGAAATGGGGAAAAAATGAATGAGACAAAAGGAAATCAAATAATATTATTTGTGAGTGAATACCAACCATATCAATATGCATTAACTGCAAATGAGCTAGAGACACTGATTAAGAAGCAGAGGTTGTCTATCAACAGACAAGGAAGCTGTGATTACACAGCCACAAAAGAAGGATGAGATTGTACTATTTGTGACAACATGGAGGGACCTAGAAGGTATTGTGCTAAGTGAAGTAAGTCAGAGTGAGAAGGACAAATGCCATATGATTTCACTCATATGTGAGATTTAAGAAACAAACACATAAACAAACTAACAAAAAGCAAAATCAGATCTATAAATATAGAGAGCAAACTGAGGGCTGCCAGCGGGGAGAGATGTAGGGGGATGGGCAAAACAAGTGAACGGGAGTGGGAAATACATGCTTCCAGTTACAGAATGAATCAGCCATGAGAATGAAAGGCACAGCATAGGAAATATGTTGATGATACTGTAATTGTGTTGTATGGTGATAGATGGTAGCTACATTTGTGATAAGTACAGCATAATGTATACAGAAGTAAAATCACCATGTTGCTCACCTGAAACTAATATTACTATTGTGTGTCAACTCTACTCAAATAAAAAAATAAAATAAAGAAGCAGAGGTTGTCAGATTTTATTAAAAAGCAAGATTCAGCTATTTGCTTCCTATAAGAAATCCACTTTAAATATGTTAAATATAAAGACATGAAGAGGTTAAAAGTTAAAGGAGGTATCCCAGGTGTGCAAGCCTGGTTCCACATTCAAAAGTCAATTAATGTAACCCATCACATCAACAGACTAAAATAAAAAAGTCACGTGATCATATTAGTAGATGCTGAAAAAGCATTTGATGAAATCCAACACCCAATCATGACAAAAACTCAATAAACTAAGAAGAGAAGGAACTTTCTTAACTTTCTCAGACTATCTACAAAGAACCGACAGCAATGCATCATACTTAATTGTGACAAATTCCAAGTTTTCCCAATAAGATAAGGTGCAAGGCTATGATGTCAGTCCTTCTCAACACAGTACTGGAAATACTGGAAGTTCTTGCCCAAACAACAAAGCAACACAAGGAAATAGAAGATATACAAATTGGGAAAGAAAAAATAAAACTATCTTTGTTTACAAATGTCATATTTCTTCATGTAGATAATCTGAATCAACAAAAAAGCTTCTGAAGGTATAAGCAATTATAATAAGTTTGAAAGATATAAGGTTCATGTACAATAAGTCAATCACTTGATAAACACCCTCAATGAACAAGTCAAGTTTGAAATGAAAAACAATAACATGGAGAGGATGTAGCGAAAGGGGAAGCCTCTTACACTTGGTGGGAATGCAAGTTGGTGCAGCCACTTTGGAGAACAGTGTGGAGATTCCTCAAGAAATTAAAAATAGAGCTTCCCTATGACCCTGCCATTGCACTCCTGGGTATTTACCCCAAAGATACAGATGTAGTGAAAAGAAGGGCCATCTGTACCCCAATGTTTATAGCAGCAATGGCCACGGTCGCCAAACTGTGGAAAGAACCAAGATACCCTTCAACAGGCGAATGGATAAGGAAGATGTAGTCCATATACACGATGGAGTATTATGCCTCCATCAGAAAGGATGAATCCCCAACTTTTGTAGCAACATGGACGGGACTGGAAGAGATTATGCTGAGTAAAATAAGTCAAGCAGAGAGAGTCAATTATCATATGGTTTCACTTATTTGTGGAGCATAACAAATAGCATGGAGGACATGGGGAGTTAGAGAGGAGAAGAGAGTTGAGGGAAATTGGAAGGGGAGGTGAACCATGAGAGACTATGGACTGAAAAACAATCTGAGGGGTTTGAAGTGGTGGAGGGTGGGAGGTTGAGGGAACCAGGTGATGGGTATTGGAGAGGGCACGGATTGCATGGAGCATTGGGTGTGGTGCATAAACAATGAATACTGTTACGCTGAAAATAAATTAAAAAAAAAAAACAAAAAACAATAACATGTATTTTAACACCACCAAAATGAAATACTTGGGTGTAACTTAAACAAGTATATACAAGATCTATGTGAGGAAAATGACAGAATTCTGATGAATGAAATCAAAAGACTAAATAAATAAATATTCCATGTTTGCATATAGAAGACTCGATATTGTCAAGACGTCAAGTCTTTCCAAAGTGATGTATAGATTGGATGAAATTCCAATAAAAATCCCAGCCAGTTGTTTTGTGGATATTGACAAACTGATTCTAAAGTTTATATGGAGAGGCAAATGCAGGGTATTCAACACGATATTGGAGAACAGATACTACTCCACTTCAAGACCCAATATGAAGTGATACTACATAAGACAGGGTGGTGTTCGTGAAAAAAAAAAAAAAAAAAAACATCAGTGGAGCAAAGGGACAGCATAGAGTGTCCAGAAACAGATTCACATAAAAATAACCTACTGATCTTTGACAAAGGAGCAAAGGTGATTTTTTTCAACAAATGGTACTGGAACACCTGGACATCCACGTGCAGAAAGAACTGAATGTAGACACAGAACTTACACCTTCCCAAAATGGATCATGCGCCTAATGTAAAATGCAAACCTATAAAACTAGAAGGTAACATAGAGGAAAACCTAAATGACCTTGTGCATGGAGATTCCTTTTGAGATATAACATGAAAAACATGATCCAGGAAAGAAATACTTGATAAGCTGGACTTCATTCAAATTAAAAACTTCTGTTCTGTGAAACATACCAAGAAAATTAGAAGACAAGCCACACACTGGGAGAGAAAAACAAAACCCAAGTGTTTTATCAGCCACATCAGATAAAAGACTGTTACCCAAAATAACAAGGAACTCTTAAAACTTGACATATAAAATGGGTCAAAGATGGGAATAGACACTTCATGAAAGAATAAATGGAGATGGCAAGTAATCACAAAAGATGCCGCCCATCATTTGTCGCGAGGGAAATGAAATGATAGCAACCAGGAGAGACCACTACTACACATGTGTTGGAATGGCCAAAATCTGGGCCGCTAACAAGGCCAAATCCTGGCAAGAAAGAGTAGGAGGAACTCTCATTCATTGCTGGTGCGAATGCAAAAATGGACAGTTCCATAGTTCCATACAAAACTAAAGATACTCTCACCATAGGACCCAACCATTGCAGGACTTGCTCTTCACCTAAAAGTTGAAGACTTTTGTCCACAAGAAAACCTGCATATGGTGATTTATAGCAGCTTTATTCATAGTTACCCAATCCTGGAAGCAACAAAGATGCCCTTCTGTAGGTGAATGGATAAACTGTGGGACACCCAGACAATAGATTATTTAGGGCTAAAAAGAAATGCTCTGTCAAGCTGTGAAATGGCATGGAGGAACCTTGAAAGCACATTGCTAAGTAAGAAGCCAGTCTGAAAGGCTACATAATGTACGACTCCAAGTACATGACATTCCGAAAAAGGCAGAACTATGGGCACAATAAAGACAGTAGTAGTTTCCAGAAGCGGAAGGAGTGAAGTAGGGAGATGAACAGGAAGAACAGGTGATGTTTAGGACCTTGAAAATACTCCGTGTGATATTATCGTGATGAATACATGTCATTATACATTTGTCCGAACCCATAGATCGTACAACACCATCAGTGGACTTTCAGGTGAACTACTGTCTCTGGGTGATTCTGATGTGTCAGCGTGGGTTCCGCTTTCACAAAAGTGGTACCATTCTGGTGATGGGTGTGGATAACAGGGAAGGCTATGCGTGTGGGGGCACAGGCTATGTGGGAAATCTCTGAACCTTCCTCTCCAATGTGCTATAAACCTGAAACTTCTTGAAAAAAAGTAAAATCTTAAAAATTATCACAGTATTTTTTTTAAATTTTTTATTAGGTTCAGTTATCCAGCATATAGTATATTCTAAGTTTTTGACGTAGCATTCAGTGATTTATTGGGTGGGTATAACACCCATGTGATGAGTCACTTACAGTATTAATTCATCTGTGTAACGCTTTCAGAACAAAAATTTTACAGAGTTTGAAAACAGATGAGTGGTTTCCAGAGGCCAGAGGTGGTAGGGGATTCGAGTGGATCTGCCTACAAAAGAGTAGCACGAGAGAGATCTTTGTGGTGAGGGACTACTTTTGTATTTTGGTTGTGGTGACGGTTACACAAACCTATGTAAGATATAAAAAGACAGCACTACACATACTTATCATTAAATCCATGATTTGGATGTTGTACTACAATTATGTGGTCATTGGAGTAAAAAGGCTGAAGGATGCTTTAAAGACTTTCTGTATTACCTTTGTAGCTTCCTGGAATCTATAATTGTTCCAAATAAAGTTTTAAAGTTTTAAAAAAGATGCCAATTATTCTCAAATTGAGGTATAGTTCCATAGGGTCCCAGTAATCTTGGAGATCCTTTTTAAAGAAATTATCGAGCTGATTCTGAAATATATCTGAAAGTTCATAGGACCTAGAATAGTCCATACAATTTTGGACAAATAAAACTTACACTATTTGATTTTATCGTAAAGTTACCGTTGTCAAGGTAATATTGATGAGAAGATAGACAAATAGATCAATGAAGCAGAGTCCATAAATGAACCCATGTAAACATGGGAAACTGATTTTTGACAAAATTTCAAAGGTAATTTAATGGAAAAGGTAGTCTTTTCTGTAAATGGTCCTGGCACAACTAATTATCCAAATGTAAAAAAAAAAAAAAATAGAAACTTAGATCCAAATCCCATAGGATATACAAAAATTAACTCTGCTGCATAAACAATGAATTTTGGAACACTGAAAAAATAAAGTTTTTAAAAAAAGTGGATTATAGACCTAAATGTAAAACTAAGTCTATTAAATCTTCTTTTAGAAAACAAGAGAAAATCTTTGTGAACTTGAGTTAGACAATATTTCTTAGATATGACACCAATAACTAATTCATAAAAGAAAGCAATTGCTAATTTGGACTTCATAAAAGTGAGAGATTTTATTCTGTGGAAGACATTGTTAAGAAAATAAAAAGACAAGGTACAATCAGAGGGAAAATGTTTGCAAATGAAATATCTGATTATGGTTTTGTATTCAGGATATATTAAGAAATCTCAAAACCCAATAATAAGGAAAATAAATACCATGGGGGAAAGACCTACACAAAATTTCACCATCAAAGATACACGGATCAAAAATAAGCCCATGTGGGCGCCTGGGTGGCTCAGTGGGTTAAGCCGCTGCCTTCGGCTCAGGTCGTGATCTCAGGGTCCTGGGATCGAGTCCCGCATCGGGCTCTCTGCTCAGCAGGGAG